>NC_090370.1:65000-100978 GCF_035084215.1 Heptranchias perlo | reverse complement strand
TCTCTCTGTCCTCACCCAAAAACCCCTCTGCGCTTTCTCGTTCTTCCCTTTTTAAACTCCTGCTCCTGGGATTTATAATTTTTTTTTTAATCATCGTCCTCGGGCGTGGCGGGCGAGGCCGTTCCCCTGGTCGCCCCTCGAGAAGGTGGTGGTGAGCCGCCCTCTCGAACCGCTGCAGTCCGTGTTGGCGAAGGTTCTCCCACAGCGCCGTCAGTTCCAGGATTCGGACCCAGCGACGACGGAGGGACGGCCGATATACGCCCGAGTCGGGATGGTGTGTGAGAGACTCGGAGGGGAACCTGGAGGGTGACGGTGTTTCCCACACACCTGCTGCCCCTCGTCCTCCTCGGTGGTGGAGGTGGCGGGTTTGCTGTCGAAGAAGCCTCGGCGAGTCGCTGCAGGGCGTCCTGCGGATAGAACACGCTGCAGGCGCGGTGCGCCATTGGGGGAGGGGGCGGGGGAGGGAGCGGGGGGTTCGAGGCGGGGGAGGGAGCGGGGGGTTCGAGGCGGGGGAGGGAGCGGGGGGTTCGAGGCGGGGGAGGGAGCGGGGGATTCGAGGCGGGGGAGGGAGCGGGGGTTCGAGGCGGGGGAGGGAGCGGGGGGTTCGAGGCGGGGAGGAGCGGGGGTTCGAGGCGGGGGAGGGAGCGGGGGGTTCGAGGCGGGGGAGGGAGCGGGGGGTTCGAGGCGGGGGAGGGAGCGGGGGTTCGAGGCGGGGGAGGGAGCGGGGGGTTCGAGGCGGGGGAGGGAGCGGGGGGTTCGAGGCGGGGGAGGGAGCGGGGGGTTCGAGGCGGGGGAGGGAGCGGGGGGTTCGAGGCGGGGGAGGGGAGCGGGGGGTTCGAGGCGGGGGAGGGAGCGGGGGTTCGAGGCGGGGGAGGGAGCGGGGGGTTCGAGGCGGGGGAGGGAGCGGGGGGTTCGAGGCGGGGGAGGGAGCGGGGGGTTCGAGGCGGGGGAGGGAGCGGGGGGTTCGAGGCGGGGGAGGGAGCGGGGGGTTCGAGGCGGGGGAGGGAGCGGGGGTTCGAGGCGGGGGAGGGAGCGGGGGGGAGGGAGCGGGGGGTTCGAGGCGGGGGAGGGAGCGGGGGGTTCGAGGCGGGGGAGGGAGCGGGGGGTTCGAGGCGGGGGAGGGAGCGGGGGGTTCGAGGCGGGGGAGGGAGCGGGGGTTCGAGGCGGGGGAGGGAGCGGGGGTTCGAGGCGGGGGAGGGAGCGGGGGGTTCGAGGCGGGGAGGGAGCGGGGTTCGAGGCGGGGGAGGGAGCGGTCAGTGGTCAGATTAGTCGATCGGTCAGTGGGTCAGATTAGTCGATCGGTCAGTGGGTCAGATTAGTCGATCGGTCAGTGGGTCAGATTAGTCGATCGGTCAGTGTCCCAGTTATAACCTGAACCTGCCCTTTCCCCCCCCCATTGCCAGGCACGGGGCCTGAACCTGGCGTGTGTCCGGACGTGTGTGGTGGTGGCGGAGGAGAGAGCTCGCATCGCGCTCACCCAGTCCTTTTCCAAACTCTTCAAGGACCTCGGCCTGTCCCCCAGGGCCGTCAGCACCACCTTCGGATCAAGGGTCAACATCGCCATCTGCTTACAGGTCAGTGCCAGCGGTCAGTGGCTCTCTGCCCCTGACCATCTGCTTACAGGTCAGTGCCAGCGGACAGTGGCTCTCTGCCCCTGACCATCTGCTTACAGGTCAGTGCCAGCGGTCAGTGGCTCTGCCCCTGACCATCTGCTTACAGGTAAAATGCCAGCGGACAGAGTCTCTCTGCCCCTGACCATCTGCTTACAGGTCAGTGCCAGCGGTCAATGGCTGTCTGCCCCTGACCATCTGCTTATAGGTAAAATGCCAGCGGTCAGAGTCTCTCTGCCCCTGACCATCTGCTTACAGGTCAGTGCCAGCGGTCAGTGGCTCTCTACCCCTGACCATCTGCTTACAGGTTGGTGGCAGTGGTCAGTGCCAGCGGACAGTGCTGGCCGAAGGGGGGCTTCTCAGCCCCCATTTTAAAAGCACGTCCTTATTATGAGTTTATGTTATTCTTTATCGAAATTGGGAAGCCGAGCCGATCAGAGGGCAGGAGTCAATCCCGGTCACAGGCCGGAGGAGCAAAACCGAGCGCTCTGCGGCGCCCCCACAGGCGGGAGGGCTGCAATTACAGCGTGACGCGTTTACATAGGAAGTCTGCGTTATAAATGTCGGCGTTTACCCCGGTGGGATAATTTCTCGCCCACTTCACACCTCCGCTCGAGCCCGCGATCGGGAGGTCTCCGTGCGCTGGCTGTTCCGATCGGGTCCCTCCCCCGGTGACCCCACTCCAGCGGGGTAACTAACGCCCCTCTCTTTCTCTCCAGGGAACCTCGGGGCCCGACCCGACCACGGTCTTCGTGGACTTGAAGGCGCTGCGTCACGACAGGTAAGCTCCGCGGGGAGAATCAATTTACCTGGGTGCCGGTCCCTGCTCCAACCTGCCGCTCTCCCTGGTTCACTCGAATCCTCTCCTCCTTACAGCCCGTCTGGTCCGTGCTGGTGTTTATGCTCCACACGAGCCTCCTCCCTCCCCACTTCATCTCACCCTATCACCATATCCTTCTATTCCTTTCTCCCTGATGTGTTTATCCGGCTTCCCCTTAAATCCATCTCCGCGACGATTCCCCTCGACCACTTCCCGTGTGAGAGTGAGTTCCACATTCTCACCGCTCTCCGGGTAAAGAAGTTTCTCCTGAATTCCCGACTGGATTTATTGGTGACTGTCTTATATTTATGGCCCCTAGTTCTGGTCTCCCCCACAAGTGGAAACATCTTCTCTGCGTCTACCCTATCGAAACCCTTGATAATTTTAAAGACCTCCATCAGGTCGCCCCTCAGTCTTCTCTTTTCCAGAGAAAAGAGCCCCAGCCTGTTCAATCTCTCCTGATAAATATATCCCCTCAGTTCTGGTATCGTCCTAGCAAATCTTTTTTTGCACCTTCTCCAATGCCTTTCTATCCTTTAAGTAATATGGAGACCAGAACTGTGCACAGTGCTCCAAGTGTGGTCTAACCAGGTATATGGAGACCAGAACTGTGCACAGTGCTCCAAGTGTGGTCTAACCAAGGTATATGGAGACCAGAACTGTGCACAGTGCTCCAAGTGTGGTCTAACCAAGGTATATGGAGACCAGAACTGTGCACAGTGCTCCGAGTGTGGTCTAACCCAGGTATACGGAGACCAGAACTGTGCACAGTGCTCCAAGTGTGGTCTAACCAAGGTATATGGAGACCAGAACTGTGCACAGTGCTCCAAGTGTGGTCTAACCCAGGTATATGGAGACCAGAACTGTACACAGTGCTCCAAGTGTGGTCTAACCAAGGTATATGGAGACCAGAACTGTGCACAGTGCTCCAAGTGTGGTCCAACCAAGGTATATGGAGACCAGAATTGTGCACAGTGCTCCGGGTGTGGTCTAACCAAGGTATATGGAGACCAGAACTGTGCACAGTGCTCCGAGTGTGGTCTAACTTGGAGACCAGAACTGTGCACAGTGCTCCAAGTGGGGTCTAACCCAGGTATATGGAGACCAGAACTGTGCACAGTGCTCCAAGTGTGGTCTAACCAAGGTTCTTAAACTTCTTGAAAAACGTTTGTGTTTTATTTTAATAAAGAAAGAACTTGCATTTTTATGTCGCCTCTCACGACGTCCCAAAGCTTCACAGCCAATAAAGGACTTTTTTGAAGTGCACTCACTGTTGTAATGTAGGAAAAGCTTCAGCCAATTTGCGCACAGCAAGATCCCACAAACAGCAATGTGATAAATGAACAATTAATGTTTTTTTTAGTGATGTTTATTGAGAGATAAATATCGGCCCCAGGACACCGGGGAGAACTCCCCCCTGCTCTTCTTCGAAATAGTGGCCGTGGGATCTTTTACATCCACCTGAGAGGGCAGACGGGGCCTCGGTTTAACATCTCATCCAAAAGATGGCCCCTCCGACAGCGCGGCGCTCTCTCGGTACCGACCCTCCGACAGCGCGGCGCTCCCTCGGTACCGACCCTCCGACAGCGCGGCGCTCCCTCGGTACCGACCCTCCGACAGCGCTCCTCGGTACCGACCCTCCGACAGCGCGGCGCTCCCTCGGTACCGACCCTCCGACAGCGCGGCGCTCCCTCGGTACCGACCCTCCGACAGCGCGGCGCTCCCTCGGTACCGACCCTCCGACAGCGCGGCGCTCCCTCCGGTACCGACCCTCCGACAGCGCGGCGCTCCCTCGGTACCGACCCTCCGACAGCGCGGCGCTCCCTCGGTACCGACCCTCCGACAGCGCGGCGCTCCCTCGGTACTGCACTGGGGAGTGTCAGCCCGGATTGTGGGGCTCGAACCCACAAACCTCTGACTCCGAGACGAGAAAGAGTGAGTGCGACCACTGAGCCACAGGAAAGACCCCTGCGCCCTCCCCAGCCTGCGTTAAGTCTGCCGATCCCACCCTGTGTTGGGTGGGTGGGTCGTCCTATATTTGACTGCAGTGCCCCTGGGTTGGAGAGGCGGGGGGAATGGTGTTCAGCCCGGGTCCCTGCTCCCCGCTGGAAAGTGGGTGAAAAGGGGGACAGGATAGGTGGGTGATGCCTCCCGTGGTTGAATAGCGTGTCGCCGCTCGCAGTCCCGGGCTCCGGGTGCGAGGGTGGGCCGGGGCCCATGACCCTACCCCCGACCCCCCACAATCTCCCCAGCGAGTCTCCCCCCAGCGACGGGGTTCAGGGCGGAGTGCGAGGGGGGGTGTCGTTATGGGGGTCGCTGGAGTGGGTTCTAACAGAGCTGTGTTCACTGCAGGATCCGGCTGGTGGAACGAGGAGCTCCGCAGAGCCTCCCCCTCATCGAGTCCGGCAAGGTGAGTCCCCCCTCTCTGTCTCTCTCTCTGTCTCTGTCCCCTCTGTCCCTCTCTCTCTGTTTCTCTCTGTGTCTGTCTCTCTCTCTTGCCCCCTCTCTCTGTCTCTCTCTCTCTCTCTGTCTGTCTCTCTCTCTCTCTGTGTCTCTCTCACCCCCACTCCCTCTCTCGCCCCCCCTATGTGTGTCTCTCTCTCTCTCTCTGTGTCTCTCTCACCCCCCACTCCCTCTCTCGCCCCCCCTATGTGTCTCTCTCTCTCTCTCGCCCCCTCCGTCTGTCCGTCTCTCTCGCCCCCCTCCGTCTGTCCGTCTCTCTCGCCCCCTCCGTCTGTCCGTCTCTCTCGCCCCCTCCGTCTGTCCGTCTCTCTCGCCCCCTCCGTCTGTCAATCTCTCTCGCCCCCTCCGTCTGTCAATCTCTCTCGCCCCCTCTGTCTGTCAATCTCTCTCGCCCCCTCTGTCTGTCAATCTCTCTCGCCCCCTCTGTCTGTCAATCTCTCTCGCCCCCTCCGTCTGTCCGTCTCTCTCGCCCCCTCCGTCTGTCCGTCTCTCTCGCCCCCTCCGTCTGTCAATCTCTCTCGCCCCCATCTGTCTGTCAATCTCTCTCGCCCCCTCTGTCTGTCAATCTCTCTCGCCCCCCTCTGTCTGTCAATCTCTCTCGCCCCCTCCGTCTGTCCGTCTCTCTCGCCCCCTCTGTCAATCTCTCTCGCCCCCTCTGTCTGTCAATCTCTCTCGCCCCCTCCGTCTGTCCGTCTCTCTCGCCCCCTCTGTCTGTCAATCTCTCTCGCCCCCTCCGTCTGTCAATCTCTCTCGCCCCCTCCGTCTGTCAATCTCTCTCGCCCCCTCCGTCTGTCAATCTCTCTCGCCCCCTCCGTCTGTCAATCTCTCTCGCCCCCCTCTGTCTGTCTCTCTCTCTCGCCCCCTCTGTCTGTCAATCTCTCTCGCCCCCTCTGTCTGTCTCTCTCTCTCGCCCCCTCTGTCTGTCTGTCAATCTCTCTCGCCCCCTCTGTCTGTCTCTCTCTCTCGCCCCCTCTGTCTGTCTGTCAATCTCTCTCTCGCCCCCTCTGTCTGTCCGTCTCTCTCGCCCCCTCCGTCTGTCCGTCTCTCTCGCCCCCTCCGTCTGTCCGTCTCTCTCGCCCCCTCCGTCTGTCCGTCTCTCTCGCCCCCTCTGTCAATCTCTCTCGCCCCCTCTGTCTGTCAATCTCTCTCGCCCCCTCCGTCTGTCCGTCTCTCTCGCCCCCTCTGTCTGTCAATCTCTCTCGCCCCCTCCGTCTGTCAATCTCTCTCGCCCCCTCTGCCTGTCAATCTCTCTCGCCCCCTCTGTCTGTCTCTCTCTCGCCCCCTCTGTCTGTCAATCTCTCTCGCCCCCCTCTGTCTGTCTCTCTCTCTCGCCCCCTCTGTCTGTCAATCTCTCTCGCCCCCTCTGTCTGTCTCTCTCTCTCGCCCCCTCTGTCTGTCTGTCAATCTCTCTCGCCCCCTCTGTCTGTCTCTCTCTCTCGCCCCCTCTGTCTGTCTGTCAATCTCTCTCTCGCCCCCTCTGTCTGTCCGTCTCTCTCGCCCCCTCCGTCTGTCCGTCTCTCTCGCCCCCTCCGTCTGTCCGTCTCTCTCGCCCCCTCCGTCTGTCCGTCTCTCTCGCCCCCTCTGTCTGTCAATCTCTCTCGCCCCCTCCGTCTGTCAATCTCTCTCGCCCCCCTCTGTCTGTCTCTCTCTCTCGCCCCTCTGTCTGTCAATCTCTCTCGCCCCCTCTGTCTGTCTCTCTCTCTCGCCCCCTCTGTCTGTCAATCTCTCTCGCCCCCCTCTGTCTGTCTCTCTCTCTCGCCCCCTCTGTCTGTCAATCTCTCTCGCCCCCTCTGTCTGTCTCTCTCTCTCGCCCCCTCTGTCTGTCTGTCAATCTCTCTCGCCCCCTCTGTCTGTCTCTCTCTCTCGCCCCCTCTGTCTGTCTGTCAATCTCTCTCTCGCCCCCTCTGTCTGTCCGTCTCTCTCGCCCCCTCCGTCTGTCCGTCTCTCTCGCCCCCTCCGTCTGTCCGTCTCTCTCGCCCCCTCCGTCTGTCCGTCTCTCTCGCCCCCTCCGTCTGTCCGTCTCTCTCGCCCCCTCCGTCTGTCAATCTCTCTCGCCCCCCTCTGTCTGTCAATCTCTCTCGCCCCCTCTGTCTGTCAATCTCTCTCGCCCCCCTCTGTCTGTCAATCTCTCTCGCCCCCTCCGTCTGTCCGTCTCTCTCGCCCCCTCTGTCAATCTCTCTCGCCCCCTCTGTCTGTCAATCTCTCTCGCCCCCTCCGTCTGTCCGTCTCTCTCGCCCCCTCTGTCTGTCAATCTCTCTCGCCCCCTCCGTCTGTCAATCTCTCTCGCCCCCTCCGTCTGTCAATCTCTCTCGCCCCCTCCGTCTGTCAATCTCTCTCGCCCCCTCCGTCTGTCAATCTCTCTCGCCCCCCTCTGCCTGTCAATCTCTCTCGCCCCCTCTGCCTGTCAATCTCTCTCGCCCCCTCTGTCTGTCTCTCTCTCGCCCCCTCTCTCTGTCAATCTCTCTCGCCCCCCTCTGTCTGTCAATCTCTCTCGCCCCCCTCTGTCTGTCAATCTCTCTCGCCCCCTCTGCCTGTCAATCTCTCGCCCCCTCTGCCTGTCAATCTCTCTCGCCCCCTCTGTCTGTCAATCTCTCTCGCCCCCTCTGTCTGTCTCTCTCTCTCGCCCCCTCTGTCTGTCTGTCAATCTCTCTCGCCCCCTCTGTCTGTCTCTCTCTCTCGCCCCCTCTGTCTGTCTGTCAATCTCTCTCTCGCCCCCTCTGTCTGTCAATCTCTCTCGCCCCCTCTGTCTGTCTCTCTCAAACATACGAATTAAGAGCAAGAGTAGGCCATTCGGCCCCTCGAGCCTGCTGTGCCATTTGATAATGATCTGATTGTGACCTCAACCCTACTTTCCCATCTACCTACTATAATCTCTCGTGCTCTCTCTCTCCCACCCATCCACCACCCACCCCCTCAGGCTCTCCTCAATCCCAGCCCCTGCTTCTCACCCCCACTCCGCACACAAGCCCCCCCCTCACCACCGAAGCTCCCTCACTTATCCCTCGACCGACCGGCCCCCTTTTCTCCAGCAGGGCAGGACGGCTTGACCCCCCCCCCCCCCCCCCTCCCAGACCCTCGCCTGAGCCCCACACGCTGAGCAGGAAAGGCCCAGGCTACATCCCCGGCCTGTGCTGAGCTCAGTCGGAGCGGCTACACGTGGGCCCCATCGCCCCCGAGTTTCGGGGGAAACGGGTCGGGGGGAAATCAGCCAGAGCTCCCTCTCCTCTTCACTATTGAGAGACCCCCCTCACTGGAAAGTGTTGTGTGTGTGTGTGTGTGTCTGAGTGAGGACGTCGGGCCAAAACAGGATTTGGGGGGGTGGGGGGGTTCTGTGCGATGCCCCCTGTGGTTGAATATCCCAACACTCACGATCCGGACTCTCGCACGACGATCGTTCCCTGGCGGAGGGTGAAACTGGCATCCCTCTGATAAGCAGGACCCCCTTTCCCGTCTCCAGTGCCCCCCTCCCTCCCCTCCCCACCTCCCGAGTCTCGTTACTGTGAACCTCCTCTCTCTTCTCGTGCAGATGTTACCAGGAGTCCGGGTGATCATAGTGAACCCCGAAACCAGGGGGCCTCTTGGAGATGCGCACCTGGGGGAGGTGAGTGAACTGCTGGGCCTCGGGACCCTGCCCCGTTCGCTGGGATTGTTCTGCTCTGAGCAGAGGAGGTTAAGGGGGGGAGATTTAACGGAGGTGATCAAAATTGCGAGGGGGTTTTGATCAGAGTCGATGGGGAGAGACTGTTTCCCAACTGGCAGGAGGGTCGGTAACCAGAGGACACGGGTTTAAGATAATCGGGGAAAGGGCCAGAGAGGGGGGGAGATGAGTGTTTTTTTTTAACGCAGCGAGTTGTTCTGATCTGGAACTCGCTGCCTGAAAGGGGCGGTGGGAGCAGATTCAATAATAACTTTCGAAAAGGGGAGTGCTGCAGGATTGTACGATTATAATAACCCACCCTTCTCTCTCTCTCTGTCTGTCTGTGTCTGCGTCCTGAGATCTGGGTGAGCAGCCCCCACAGCTCCAGCGGATACTACACCATCTACGGGGACGAGTCGCTGCAGGCCGACCACTTCAACACCCGGCTAAGCTTCGGAGACGTCCACACCCTGTGGGCGCGGACCGGCTACCTGGGCTTTGTCCGCAGGACGGAGCTCACCGACGCCAGCGGAGGTGAGGACGTGGACCCGATCGCACAGCGCCTTGCGCCGCCTCAGGGCGTCCCAAAACGCTTGGCGGCCAATCAGATCCTTTCTTTCTCCTTGAAGTGTCACGTGGGAAACGCCAATTTGCGCACAGCAAGATCCCACAGACAGCAATGTGATAAATGACCCAGATCATGTGGTTTTTTTTTAAAGTGATGTTGGTTGAGGGATAAATATCGGCCCCCAGGACACCGGGGAGAACTCCCCGCCCCCCCCCACACCCCCCCCGCTCTTCTTCGAAATAGCGGCCGTGGGATCTTTTACGTCCACCCGAGAGGGCAGATGGGGGCCTCGGTTTAACGTCTCGTCCGAAAGACGGCACCTCCGACAGTGCGGCGCTCCCTCAGTACTGACCCTCCGACAGTGCGGCGCTCCCTCAGTACTGACCCTCCGACAGTGCGGCGCTCCCTCAGTACTGACCCTCCGACAGTGCGGCGCTCCCTCGGCACCGCCCCTCCGACAGTGCGGTGCTCCCTCAGTACCGACCCTCCGACAGTGCGGCCCTCCCTCAGTAATGACCCTCCCACAGTGCGGCGCTCCCTCAGTACTGACCCTCCGACAGTGCGGCGCTCCCTCGGCACCGCCCCTCCGACAGTGCGGCGCTCCCTCAGTACCGACCCTCCGACAGTGCGGCGCTCCCTCGGCACCGCCCCTCCGACAGTGCGGCGCTCCCTCGGCACCGCCCCTCCGACAGTGCGGCGCTCCCTCGGCACCGCCCCTCCGACAGTGCGGCGCTCCCTCGGCACCGACCCTCCGACAGTGCGGCGCTCCCTCGGCACCGACCCTCCGACAGTGCGGCGCTCCCTCGGTACCGACCCTCCGACAGTGCGGCGCTCCCTCGGCACCGACCCTCCGACAGTGCGGCGCTCCCTCAGTACCGACCTTTACCGCGGCTGGTGCTATGTCAGTTTAGCGATGAATTAATTCAAACGTGGTTTTGACGGGCCTGTGGTTGCTCTCTCTCTCTCTCTCTCTCTCTGTAGATCGACACGATGCACTTTATATAGTCGGAGCTCTCGACGAGACCCTGGAGTTACGTGGACTTCGCTATCACCCCATCGACATTGAAACTTCCGTCTCAAGGGCACACAGGGGCATTGGCGAGTGGTAGGTGCACCTGTCATCTTGAACTGCGAGTGTAAACGGTGCCGCCGGGGAGAGGGGGAGAGGGAGGGCGTGGGGACCAGTGCTGTTTGACAGAAGAGAAACCCGAATGTCACTCGCACATGGATAACACTGTCACTGAGAACAGCACCTGGGCACAGGATCCAATGGGGTGTGTGTGTCTCTCTCTCTTCCTCCCCCCTCTGTCTGTCTCCCCGTCTCTCTGTTTGTCTCCCCGTCTCTCTGTCTGTCTCTTCCCCCCCTCTGTCTGTCTGTCTCTTCCCCCCTCTGTCTGTCTGTCTCTTCCCCCCTCTGTCTGTCTGTCTCTTCCCCCCTCTGTCTGTCTGTCTCTTCCCCCCTCTGTCTGTCTGTCTCTTCCCCCCTCTGTCTGTCTGTCTCTTCCCCCCTCTGTCTGTCTGTCTCTCCCATCTGTCTGTCCTCCCCCCCTGTCTGTCTGTCTGTCCCTCATGAACGCACAATCAGCAGCAAAGTGATGGAAGGTAGCGTCGACAGTGCTATCAAGCGGCACTTACTCACCAATAACCTGCTCACCGATGCTCAGTTTGGGTTCCGCCAGGACCACTCGGCTCCAGACCTCATTACAGCCTTGGTCCAAACATGGACAAAAGAGCTGAATTCCACAGGTGAGGTGAGAGTGACTGCCCTTGACATCAAGTCAGCATTTGACCAAATGTGGCACCAAGGAGCCCTAGTAAAATTGAAGTCAATGGGAATCAGGGGGAAAACTCTCCAGTGGCTGGAGTCATACCTAGCACAAAGGAAGATGGTAGTGGTTGTTGGAGGCCAATCATCTCAGCCCCAGGACATTGCTGCAGGAATTCCTCAGGGCAGTGTCCTAGGCCCAACCATCTTCAGCTGCTTCATCAATGACCTTCCCTCCATCATAAGGTCAGAAATGGGGATGTTCGCTGATGACTGCACAGTGTTCAGTTCCATTCACAACTCCTCAAATAATGAAGCAGTCCGAGCCAGCATGCAGCAAGACCTGGACAACATCCAGGCTTGGGCTCATAAGTGGCAAGTAACATTCGCGCCAGACAAGTGCCAGGCAATGACCATCTCCAACAAGAGAGAGTCTAACCACCTCCCCTTGACATTCAACGGCATTACCATCGCCGAATCCCCCACCATCAACATTCTGGGGGTCACCATTGACCAGAAACTTAACTGGACCAGCCATATAAATACTGTGGCTACGAGAGCAGGTCAGAGGCTGGGTATTCTGCGGCGAGTGACTCACCTCCTGACTCCCCAAAGCCTTTCCACCATCAACAAGGCACAAGTCAGGAGTGTGATGGAATACTCTCCACTTGCCTGGATGAGTGCAGCTCCAACAACACTCAAGAAGCTCGACACCATCCAGGACAAAGCAGCCCGCTTGATTGGCACCCCATCCACCACCCTAAACATTCACTCCCTTCACCACCGGCGCACTGTGGCTGCAGTGTGTACCATCCACAGGATGCACTGCAGCAACTCGCCAAGGCTTCTTCGACAGCACCTCCCAAACCCACGACCTCTACCACCTAGAAGGACAAGAGCAGCAGGTACATGGGAACAACACCACCTGCACGTTCCCCTCCAAGTCACACACCATCCCGACTTGGAAATATATCGCCGTTCCTTCATCGTCACTGGGTCAAAATCCTGGAACTTTTTTTAAATTCATTCACGGGATGTGGGCGTCGCTGGCGAGGCCAGCATTTATTGCCCATCCCTAATTGCCCTTGAGAAGGTGGTGGTGAGCCGCCTTCTTGAACCGCTGCAGTCCGTGTGGTGAAGGTTCTCCCACAGTGCTGTTAGGAAGGGAGTTCCAGGATTTTGACCCAGCGACGATGAAGGAACGGCGATATATTTCCAAGTCGGGATGGTGTGTGACTTGGAGGGGAACGTGCAGGTGGTGTTGTTCCCATGTACCTGCTGCTCTTGTCCTTCTAGGTGGTAGAGGTCGCGGGTTTGGGAGGTGCTGTCGAAGAAGCCTTGGCGAGTTGCTGCAGTGCATCCTGTGGATGGTGCACACCGCAGCCTTCCTAACAGCACTGTGGGAGAACCTTCACCACACGGACTGCAGCGGTTCAAGAAGGCGGCTCACCACCACCTTCTCAAGGGGCAATTAGGGATGGGCAATAAATGCCGGCCTCGCCAGCGACGCCCACATCCCATGAACGAATAAAAAAAAACTCACTCACACCTTAAGTTCATTGTGTGTATGTGTCAGAGGGGTTTTTGAACATGGAGTCCGTCAATCCCGCCCCCTTTGCCTGCAGTTTTCTATTTGTTCTCGGCATGTGGTGGCCGCTGACCAGGCTGCCCTGAGAAGGCCGTGCCTTCAGCTGCCTTGCCCCTAAGCTCTGGAATTCCCTCCCTAAACCAGAATTCCACAGAAGGCAGTGGAGGCCAAGTCATTAGATGTATTCAAGAAGGAGATAGATACAGTTCTTAATGCTAAAGGGATCAAGGGATATGGGGAAAAAGCGGGAACAGGGGACTGAGTTAGACTATCAGCCATGATCATTTTGAATGACGGAGCAGGCCCGAAGGGCCGAATGGCCTATTCTTGATCCTATTTTCTATGTTTCTCTTTCTCTCTCCCTCCCCCTCTCTCGCTCGCGCTCTCTCTGTCTCTCTTTCTGGCTGTCTCTCACAAGGATCGAGTCCCGCGCCTGGCGGGGGAGTGCGGATCGAGTCCCGCGGAGTGCGGATCGAGTCCCGCACCTGGCGGGGGAGTGGGGATCGAGTCCCGCGCCTGGCGGGGGAGTGGGGATCGAGTCCCGCGGAGTGCCGATCGAGTCCCGCACCTGGCGGGGGAGCGCGGATCGAGTCCCGCGGAGTGCGGATCGAGTCCCGCACCTGGCGGGGGAGTGGGGATCGAGTCCCGCGGAGTGCGGATCGAGTCCCGCGCCTGGCGGGGGAGTGCGGATCGAGTCCCGCGGAGTGCGGATCGAGTCCCGCGCCTGGCGGGGGAGTGCGGATCGAGTCCCGCGGAGTGCGGATCGAGTCCCGCGCCTGGCGGGGGAGTGCGGATCGAGTCCCGCGGAGTGCGGATCGAGTCCCGCGCCTGGCGGGGGAGTGCCGATCGAGTCCCGCGGAGTGCGGATCGAGTCCCGCGCCTGGCGGGGGAGTGGGGATCGAGTCCCGCGCCTGGCGGGGGAGTGGGGATCGAGTCCCGCGCCTGGCGGGGGAGTGGGGATCGAGTCCCGCGGAGTGCGGATCGAGTCCCGCGCCTGGCGGGGGAGTGGGGATCGAGTCCCGCACCTGGCGGGGGAGTGGGGATCGAGTCCCGCGGAGTGCGGATCGAGTCCCGCGCCTGGCGGGGGAGTGGGGATCGAGTCCCGCGCCTGGCGGGGGAGTGGGGATCGAGTCCCGCGCCTGGCGGGGGAGTGGGGATCGAGTCCCGCGGAGTGCGGATCGAGTCCCGCGCCTGGCGGGGGAGTGGGGATCGAGTCCCGCACCTGGCGGGGGAGTGGGGATCGAGTCCCGCGGAGTGCGGATCGAGTCCCGCGCCTGGCGGGGGAGTGGGGATCGAGTCCCGCGCCTGGCGGGGGAGTGGGGATCGAGTCCCGCACCTGGCGGGGGAGTGGGGATCGAGTCCCGCACCTGGCGGGGGAGTGGGGATCGAGTCCCGCGGAGTGCCGATCGAGTCCCGCACCTGGCGGGGGAGTGGGGATCGAGTCCCGCGGAGTGCGGATCGAGTCCCGCACCTGGCGGGGGAGTGGGGATCGAGTCCCGCACCTGGCGGGGGAGTGGGGATCGAGTCCCGCGGAGTGCCGATCGAGTCCCGCACCTGGCGGGGGAGTGGGGATCGAGTCCCGCGGAGTGCCGATCGAGTCCCGCACCTGGCGGGGGAGTGGGGATCGAGTCCCGCGGAGTGCCGATCGAGTCCCGCACCTGGCGGGGGAGTGGGGATCGAGTCCCGCGGAGTGCCGATCGAGTCCCGCACCTGGCGGGGGAGTGGGGATCGAGTCCCGCGGAGTGCCGATCGAGTCCCGCGCCTGGCGGGGGAGTGCCGATCGAGTGTGGGCTCCTAATATCTCTCTCGCTCTCTCTCTCTCCCCAGCGCTGTCTTCACTTGGACCAATCTGCTGGTGGTGGTGGTAGAGTTGAGCAGCTCGGAGCAGGAAGCCCTGGACCTGGTCCCCCTGGTCACGGACGTGGTTCTGGAGGAACATTACCTGATTGTCGGAGTGGTGGTGGTCGTGGACCCGGGAGTCGTGCCCATCAACTCTCGCGGCGAGAAGCAGCGCATGCACCTGAGGGACAGCTTCCTGGCCGATCAGCTGGACCCCATCTACGTGGCTTACAACATGTAACGCTGGTCCAGGGCCGGGGCGGGGGGGGGAGAGGGGGCCGGCGGGGTGCTGTCGGGGGCACAGACTCTACGTTCTAACCGATAGATGACGGAGGGCCATCGCCACGAGATGGCAGCCGAGACTTTGTGTGGGCGAAGCCCTCTTTCGGAGTAATGGGGAGTGGGGGGGTGGGAGGGAAGAGGAGGGGAATTCTGACATATTTAACATGAAGTTTAACACTTGCAGTTAATTTCCTTGTTCCGGTTTGCTGGCTGGGGAGGAGGAGGAGGAGAGGGGAGGGGTTCATGGCGACCACAACAGACCGTCTGGCCCTGGACAGGGTGAAACAGACGTCGTCTGACCCCGGTAGAATCGTAAAAACAGCAACGGCGGCCCCCTCTCCCCCTCCCAGTTTACACGACCCGTTACCCGACCTGTCGTATCTCTGACAATCGCGGGGCCGGACGGGAGCTCGCCCAGCAGCACCCTCTGGGGTGAAGTGGCGGCGGGCGGGCGGGCGCTCGCGAGAACTCGTCGACCCGGCGGGAGGAGTCGGCTCTGCGCCCGTGAACCCTCGTTAAAACGGTGGCGTGGGGGTTGGGGGGGGGTTCTACGAGCGAGTATTGTCAGTCAACCCCCCGCGGGGCAAGGGCGTAACCTCCCACCCAACGACCCATCGGATTAACCCCTGCCCTGCCAAGCTGAGAACCGTAATACCAATGAATACATTTCAAGCTGTATAATGATGTATGAAGCTTTACTTCTCGCTCTCTCTTTTTTTTTATATATATATATATATATATATATAAAATTTATTTGACTTAAGGATTACAAGAGATCCCTTAACTCTGACATCTCCCCTTTTGCACGTGACCTGGACTGGTATTGTACTGTACTGTATGTGGCGAGGACTCTGGGGGAGATACATCCTTGTATACCGAGGCCTCGCATTTCAAAACCTCGACCGTGTAAAATGCGGTCCGTTCCCTCTCTTCCCCCTCCCCCCCCTTTGCAGGAAATTAGGTATAAAGGGATCCATTGCGAACCCTGATTTTGTGTCTCTCCCTCTCTCGCCTCCTGGACCGGGTAAGAGAGACCCCAATCCCCAAACAACAGCGGAGCGAGAGAGAGAGTCCTGACAAAAGTGTCAACGACCAGACGTTAAATGTTTCTCTCTCTCTCTCTCTCTCTGCGCAGACGCTGCCTGCATTTTCTATTCTTGTTTCTTACTTAGGTGTGGCTGTGAGACCCGCTCCTCTGAGCACAGCCCGAGTCTTAAGATACTGATCCCACCAAACTAAGCACTTTGCTGCTTTCTAAACCGCCCCACCCATTTAACTTGAATCTGACGCACTGCGTGCACATTTTAATCATAACTTGATCTTAAGGGAACGGCCCCGCCCGGGGGTCGAGAGCAGCAGAGACATCGAGTGACGGCGTTAAAAACAGTCCTCCCGAACACAAAGCTTCCAATTCTCGTTACCTGGGACAAAACAATCTCCTGAACACGTTTGCGGATGTAATATTTGGAAAAAAATCCTTCTGTGTCCTTTCGGTTTCACGCCTTGTAAACTCAAATCTCTTCCCAGATTTTCAATCCCATCGGGACTCGACACTGGGTCATCCCTTCGGGTGCCTTGGCCGTGTCCAGTTGTAAAGCTATCTCCCATCAATACTCAGTGACCAACATCAAATCAGCTCCAAGAACCCTTCCATTTGACAGTGTGTTTGTGCGTGTACGTACGTCATTATCTGCGTGTCAGTGTGTTTGTGCGTGTCACTATCTGTGTGTGGATGCGTGTTGGTGTCTGTGTGTGTGTGTCAGTGTGTGTAGTGTCAGTATGTGCAACGTGTGTGCCAGTGTGTGCATGTCTGTGTTGGTGTTATTGTGTCGTGTGTGTGTGTGTCGTGTCTGCGTCAGTGTCTGTGTGTGTGTGTGTCGGTTTGTCGTGTCTGCGTGTGTGTCGGTGTCATGTGGGTGTGTGTGGTGTCGTGTCTGTGTGCGTGTGTGTCAGTTTGTCGTGCCTGCGCGTATCGGTGTCTTGTGTTGTCTCTGCGTGTGGGTGTCGTGTCGGTGTGTGGTGTCTGCATGCGTGCGTGTGTCTGCGTGTGTGTGTTAGCGTACGGCTGCATTACCTCTTGTGACAGCAGAGAGATCTGAATGCTGGTCATTGCCTCAGACTCGGCCTGTCATTCACTGCACCCCACTCAAGCTGCTTTTCCAATATCCCAGGCTCGAAACACTCGAGGCTTTTCGCTGTTCTGGCACCACGAGGATTCGTCTCACTAACGCCTATGTGTATATGTATATAATATATATAAAATATACATAATAATTAAGGACATATACAGTGACCGCAAACATTTTGTGGGGGGGGGGGGGGCGTGGGGAGGGAGGGGAGTTTAATTATTTAGATCATCTGTGTAATACATACCGTTGTGGCATACACTGACCTGTAGCCTCGTGTACTGTCTTTTTCTTGGCCATGAATAGTTGAAAGCATAAAATTAGGGATTTTGAGATTTGTGTGCAGCATACCGTGCACTGTAATACTAAGTGATGTTTGCTAAGGTACCTGCTCGCTGGGACGGGGAAACGACTGAGAGACGGCCCGTCTGTGTGTGAACGCACCTGGATTTGGTGGGGCGTGTTCTGCTAGTCCTGCGGACCGGCGGGCGAGCCCGCAAGGCACCGACACTTCTCTTGTTCACGTGAACGCGAGAACGCGTTGCCATCCGTTTCTTTTTAAAGAGGCCCGGGGGTTTCCCCCCCTGAAAATAATTCGGGACGAGTCTCGAGGTTCAGAGGAAGCTGGGATGCGTTCTCAGTTTTCGAGACCTGTCTCTGGACACGATCTGACCGACTGTTTCACTGAGTGCACCTACCTCCCCCCCCCCGCCCCCCCCGCCTCGATCTGACGTAGCTGCTCCCTGTTCCAAGTTAAGTCCGCGTGTAAATCATGTTTCTTCAATGATTCATTGCAAGATCCATCGAACTACAACCCCTGCTCGGGACGGGGGAGTGGCCCACCGAGTTATCCACGCTTGGGATTTTACTGCCCCGGGTTTTTGAGGGTTTAAAAACTCCTCCGTACTGCGGTGAAAATGTTGGTGTTCGGAGCAGATCCGGCAGGAATGAATCTCTCTCTCTCTCTCTCTCTCTCGGCCTACAGCCCCCAGAGCAGGTATTTGCTCTGTGTGGGGGGCAGAGGGGCTGGACCGTTTAACAAATCGCACAGCCTGCGAGAGCTCGAGGCCGGGCCGGGCCGGTCGAATTTCAGTTGTGTGAAATGTCGGGTAACAAGCTAATGTTTTGGGCCTAGGCCACACTAACACAGAGCGTTCTTTAATTACGATACATGCGTTGAAATATCTGATCATTTTTTGATCATCTGTTAGGTCATTATATTCACCTTGACATTTTTTTTTCCTTTTTTGTACATTTGTGATAATTACTGTTTTTATATTTCAACAGCTGAAAATTAAAGGCTTTTATTTTTGCTGCACCCCGATTTTATTTTTTGCGCTTGCTTTGTGATCCTCTCGCTCAATGAGGTCGGGGGGGGCCCTGTGTTTCAAACTCTAATCCGTTCCACGTTGGCCGAATTAGAGGGCACGGTGAGCTGTGGGAGAGGCTGGTGGAGTGGGCAAGCAGGTGGCAGAGGCAGTTCAGCGCGGAGAGCGTGAGAGAGAGAGAGAGAGAGAGAGAACATTTCTACAGCACCTTTCGAAACCTCGGGACGTCCCAAAGCGCTGCACAGTCACTGACGTACTTTTTGAAGTGTAGTCACTGTTGAGATGTAGGAAACGCGGCAGCTAATTTGCTGCCGCGCACAGCAAGATCCCACAGACAGCATGAAATAAATGACCACATCATGCAGTTTTTTTTTGTAGTGATGTTGTTTGAGGGATAAATATCGGCCCCAGGACACTGAGGAGAACTCCCCCCCCCCCCCCCCCCCCGGCTCTTCTTCAAAATAGTGGCCGTGGGATCTTTTACATCAGGGCTGGAGCGCTTCAGCTATGAAGAGAGACTGGGAAGATTGGGTTTGTTTTCCTTGGAGCAGAGGAGGCTGAGGGGGGACATGATTGAGGTGTACAAAATTATGAGGGGCACAGATAGGATAGATACTAAGGAGCTTTTTCCCTTCGTTGAGGGTTCTACAACAAGGGGACATAGATTCAAGGTAAAAGGCTGGAGGTTTCGAGGGGATTTGAGAAAGAACTTTTTCACCCAGAGGGTGGTTGGAGTCTGGAACTCACTGTCTGAAAGGGTTGTGGAGGCAGGAACCCTCACAACATTCAAGAAGCATTTGGATGAGCACTTGAAATGCCATAGCATACAAGGCTACGGACCAAATGCTGGAATATGGGATTAGAGTCGACAGGGCTGATGGCCGGCGCGGACACGGTGGGCCGAAGGGCCTCTATCCGTGCTGTATAACTCTATGACTCGAACTTGAGAGGGCAGACGGAGCCTCGGTTTAACATATCATCAGAAAGACTGCCCCTCCGACAGTGCGGCGCTCCCTCAGCGCCGGCCCTCCGACAGTGCGGCGCTCCCTCAGCGCCGGCCCTCCGACAGTGCGGCACTCCCTCAGCGCCGCCCCTCCAACAGGGCGGCCCTCCAACAGCACCGCCCCTCCCTCAGCGCCGGCCCTCCGACAGGGCGGCGCTCCCTCAGCGCCGACCCTCCGACAGCGCCGCCCCTCCGACAGCGCGGCGCTCCCTCAGCGCCAGCCCTCCGACAGGGCGGCGCTCCCTCAGCGCCGACCCTCCGACAGCGCGGCGCTCCCTCAGCGCCGACCCTCCGACAGCGCGGCGCTCCCTCAGCGCCGACCCTCCGACAGCGCCGACCCTCCCTCAGCGCCGACCCTCCGACAGCGCGGCGCTCCCACAGCGCCGGCCCTCCGACAGCGCCGACAGTGCGGCGCTCCCTCAGCGCCGACCCTCCGACAGGGCGGCCCTCCGACAGCGCGGCGCTCCCTCAGCGCCGACCCTCCGACAGGGCGGCGCTCCCTCAGCACTGGCACTGGGATTGTCGGTATGGATTTTGACTGGGATTGTCGGTATGGATTTTGTGCTGAAGTCTCTGGAGTGGGGGCTCGAACCCACGACCTTGTGCCTCAGAGACGAGGGTGCCTTACCCATAGTCCCTCGGCTGACACCACAGGACATTATGGGTAAAAAGAACAATGAAAGGAAGTATATCCTAAACAGGAAAGACTCTTAACAGATTGGAGGAACAGAGAGATCTAGGGGTCCAGGCACATCAGTCTTTAACGCTGGGAATAACGGGCGAATGGGATTACACAGAAATTACAACTCAGAAACCGGCCATTCGGCCCATCAGTCCTTGTCTGTCGTTACCTTCCACACAAACAGTATCCTAATCCCAAGTTCCCATCGTCCTTTTTCCCTCAACCATTGATTGAAGCAGAGATCATGTCAATCACTAAGTCCTGTTGTGCACTTCACAGCCTCTCAACCCTCTGGGTTAATAACTTTCTCCCGCTCTCGGATATTTACTCTTATATCTGTGTCCCCCTGTTCCGGACCCCTCAATCAATGCAAACAGTCTGTTTCTGTCTACTCTGGCCCATCTCGTCCTAATTTTAAACCTCTGTAAAGTCTTTATATTTATTTATATTCCCTCACACCAGCCCACACCCTAGTGAATCCGTGCTGTACCCTCACTATCACCTCAACAATAATGTGTCTTTATACAGCCCCTGTAACGTAGTAAAACCTCCCCGAGACGCTTCACAGGAGCGATTATCAAATACAATTTAACACCGAGCCACATAAGGAGATATTAGGGACAGGTGACCAAAAGCTCGGTCAAAGGGGGAGGTTTTAAGGAGCGTCTTAAAGGAGGAGAGAGAGAGAGGCGGAGAGGTTTAGGGAGGGAATTCCAGAGCTCGGGGCCCCGGGCAGCTGAAGGCACGGCCGCCAATGGTGGGAGCGATGGAAATCAGGGGATGGGCAAGAGGCCAGAATCGGAGGAGCGCAGAGATCTGAGGGTCGTAGGGGCTGGAGGAGGTCACAGAGATAGGGAGAGGGAACGAGGCCATGGAGGGTTTTGAACAGGAGGATGAGAATTTTAAAATCGAGGCGATGCCGGACTGGGAGTCAGTGTGGGTCAGCGAGCACAGTGGGGTGATGGGTGAACGGGACTCGGTGCGAGTTAGGATACGGGCAGCAGAGTTTTGGATGAGCTGGAGTTTACAGAGGGTGGAAGATGGGAGGCCGGCCAGGAGAGCACCGGAATAGCCGGGTCTGGAGGGGACAGAGGCACGGATGAGGGTTACAGCAGCAGATGAGCTGAGGCAGGGGGCAGAGACGGGCGATGTGATGGAGGTGGGAGTGGGCGGTCTAGGCGATGGAGCAGATATGTGGTCGGAAGCTCATCTCAGGGTCAGATAGGACACCGAGATTGCGTACAGTCTGGTTCAGCCTCAGAGAGTGGCCGGGGAGAGGGATGGAGTTTGTGGCGAGGACCGAAGACAACGGCTTTGATCTTCCCAATATTTAATTGGAGGAAGTAGCGGCTCATCCAAGATGGGGCATCACCCAAAACAGATTAAGTGGTCATTTATTCCAACACTGGTTTACGTGCGACAGTACTGGTGGCTATGCTGTCAATAGTGGGTTGTGTATGATATCACTAGATTAATTCCTGGGATGAGAGGGTTGTCCTGTGAGGAGAGATTGAGTAGAATGGGCCGATACTCTCTGGAGTTTCGAAGAATGAGAGGTGATCTCAATGAAACATATAAGATTCTGAGGGGGGGCTTGACAGGGTAGATGCTGAGAGGCTGTTTCCCCCTGGCTGGAGAGTCTAGAACTAGGGGGCATAGTCTCAGGATAAGGGGTCGGCCATTTAAGACTGAGATGAGGAGGAATTTCTTCTTGAGGTTGTGAATCTTTGGAATTCTCTACCCCGGAGGGCTGTGGATGCTGAGTCGTTGAGTATATTCAAGGCTGAGATTGATAGATTTTTGGACTCTAGGGGCAATCGAGGGATACGGGGATCAGGCGGGAAAGTGGAGTTGAGGTAGAAGATCAGCCATGATCTGATTGAATGGCGGAGCAGGCTCGAGGGGGCCGTAGGACCGACTCCTGCTCCCGTTTCTTATTATCGGTGCCTGCACTGGCCCGTGCGTGACCATCCATCCCGGCTGACGAGCGACTTCATCCGTATCTATCCCGGGTTCGCGCGACGGCCCCTCGCTCTCGACGACGTCCGCTCCCACAAAGGAGGACCCCCCCCCCCCCCGAAATTTGAAAACGTCCTCCAAAATGGCGCCCAAGTTGGCCAATTCCGAACGTGGGCCATATCTCCTGGACCTCTTTCGCTTCGATGGGTCCGGAACCCTCCCAATTTTCATCCTTTCGTCAAAGAGGCAAGGTAAACATCACGAAAGGGAGTTGGGGAAGGCGAATAAATCCAAGACTTGGATCCAAATTTGGTTGAAACCGAAAAGGGAAAATATTCCCACTGTAACCTCTCCCACAATACGTCCTGGGGGAAAAGCTGAAGTACTTTGGGTGGCGTTGGGCGAGTGGAGTCCATTTAAGGAGAGTAATCTTTGCCCCTCTTCTTCCCCCACCCCCTCCCCCTCATTCGACCAGACGACGGTTTGAAAACGACCGTTTGAAAAGGGCGCGAACGGCGGGCGCCCGGACGGAGCGCGGAGGGATAATTCTCTCACACACACAAACACACAAAAAAAAACCTCCTCCCCCCAACGACAAAAAGAAACAAAAACGTTGAAATCCAAGGGGCTGAAAACGACGATAAGTAGGTTTTATATATTTTTAAAAAGCTCGATTCTAATCGGGGACTATTTCCTGGGCGGATTCGCCCGATGTGGGAGGAGGAGGAGGAGGGGGGGAATTCGGCGGCCGGTCACGTGGGACGAGGGGGGCCGCGATTACGTCAGAGGAGGGGGGAAAAAAAGCCGTTGCGGGGGTTTATTTTTGAATTTTTAAAAAAAATTTTGGCGCTCGCGGGGTTTTTTTTTCTTTTTGTTCGCCGGAGGGAGGGAGGGAGTGAGTGAGTGAGAGTGAGTGAGTGAGGGAGGAGTGAGTGAGTGAGAGTGAGGGGGGCGGGCGGGACCGGGGAGCCGGGCCTCTCTCTCTCTCTCGCTCGCTCACTCTCGGCGGCGGCGGCCGGATGGTGCAGGCCTAGGCCCAGGCCCTCGGCTTGGGGTAAGAGGGGGAGCTACCGAATGAATTGAGCGGCCGCCGGTGATCGGAGGTAAATTATTTATTTATATATATATAGAAACAGATGGTATTTTCTTTCGGGGAGGGAGGGAGAGAGAGATGGGAGGTAGGCCGCAGGCTTCGGAGAGAGAGTGTGTGGGGGAGGAAGAGTGTGTGGGGGAGGAAGGGAGGGAGTGAAAGTGAGAGGGGGGAGGAAGGAGGGGGAGGGGAGAGAGAGGGAGGGGGAGTGTGTGGAGGGGGGCAGGGGGAGTGTGTGGAGGGGGGGAGGGGCAGTGTGTGGAGGGGGGGAGGGGCAGTGTGTGGAGGATGGGGGAGGGCAGTGTGTGGAGGAGGGGAGGGGCAGTGTGTGGAGGGGGGCAGGGGGAGTGTGTGGAGGGGGGGAGGGGCAGTGTGTGGAGGAGGGGAGGGGCAGTGTGTGGAGGAGGGGTGGGTGGGGGGGAGGGAGGAAGGGGCGGTGTGTGGGGGAGGGAGCAGGGGGAGTGTGGGGGGGAGGGCGTGGAGCAGGGGGAGTGTGGGGGGAGGGCGTGGGGCAGGGGGAGTGTGTGGAGGGGGGGAGGGGCAGTGTGTGGAGGAGGGGAGGGGCAGTGTGTGGAGGAGGGTGGGTGGGGGGGAGGGAGGAAGGGGCGGTGTGTGGGGAGGGAGCAGGGGGAGTGTGGGGGGGAGGGCGTGGAGCAGGGGGAGTGTGGGGGGGAGGGCGTGGGCAGGGGGAGTGTGTGGAGGAGGGTGGTGGGGGGGGGAGCAGGGGGCGGGGAGGGAGCAGGGGGGTGGTGGGGGGGGAGCAGGGGGGTGGTGGGGGGGGGGAGCAGGGGGGTGGTGGGGGGGGGAGCAGGGGGGTGGTGGGGGGGGGGAGCAGGGGAGTGTGGGGGGGGGAGGCAGGGGGGTGGTGGGGGGGGAGCAGGGGGAGTGTGGGGGGGGGAGGCAGGGGGAGTGTGGGGGGGAGGGCGTGGGCAGGGGGAGTGTGTGGGGAGGGTGGTGGGGGGGGGAGCAGGGGCGGGGAGGGAGCAGGGGGAGTGTGTGGAGGAGGGTGGTGGGGAGGGGGAGTGTGGGGGGGAGGGCGTGGGGGCAGTGTGTGGAGGAGGGTGGGGGGGAGGGCGTGGGGGCAGGGGGAGTGTGTGGGGGAGGGCGTGGGAGGGAGGCGGGGGCAGTGTGTGGAGGAGGGTGGGGGGAGGGTGTGGAGGAGGGTGGGGGGGGAGGGCGTGGGGCAGTGTGTGGAGGAGGGTGGGGGGGAGGGTGTGGAGGAGGGTGGGGGGGAGGGCGTGGGGCAGTGTGGGGAGGGAGGCAGGGGCAGTGTGTGGAGGAGCGTGGGGCAGGGGGAGTGTGGGGGGGGGAGGGCGTGGGGCAGGTGGAGACAATGACGGTAGTGGCAGTTTGGGGGAGAGAGTGTGTGGGGAGCAGGGGGGGGGGTGAGTGGGTGGTTGAGGGTGGAGAGAGTGAGGGGTAGGTTAAAGGTGCTGGGTGAAATGTGGGTGAGGTACAGTGGGTTATGTGGGTGAGGAGTGTGTGTGGGTCCTGTGTTATGGAGTGGGTACAGTGGGTTGTGTGGGTGCTGTGTTATGGAGTGGGTACAGTGGGTTGTGTGGGTGCTGTGTTACGGAGTGGGTACAGTGGGTTGTATGGGTGCTGTGTTATGAGCGGGTACAGTGGTTGTGTGGGTGCTGTGTTATGGAGTGGGTACAGTGGGTTGTGTGGGTGCTGTTATGGAGTGGGTACAGTGGGTTGTGTGGGTGCTGTGTTATGGAGTGGGTACAGTGGGTTGTGTGGGTGCTGTTATGGAGCGGGTACAGTGGGTTGTGTGGGTGCTGTGTTATGGAGTGGGTACAGTGGGTTGTGTGGGTGCTGTTATGGAGCGGGTACAGTGGGTTGTGTGGGTGCTGTGTTATGGAGTGGGTACGTGGGTGTGTGGGTGCTGTGTTATGGAGTGGTACAGTGGGTTGTGTGGGTCCTGTGTTATGGAGTGTGGTACAGTGGGTTGTGTGGGTGCTG
The DNA here is from genome assembly GCF_035084215.1 of Heptranchias perlo. Taxonomy (NCBI): domain Eukaryota; kingdom Metazoa; phylum Chordata; class Chondrichthyes; order Hexanchiformes; family Hexanchidae; genus Heptranchias; species Heptranchias perlo. Next base: position 76,253 of record NC_090370.1, on the reverse strand, counting down.
TGTTATGGAGTGGGTACAGTGGGTTGTGTGGGTGCTGTGTTATGGAGTGGTACAGTGGGTTGTGTGGGTCCTGTGTTATGGAGTGGGTACAGTGGGTTGTGTGGGTGCTGTGTTATGGAGTGGGTTGTGTGGGTGCTGTGTTATGGAGTGGGTACAGTGGGTTGTGTGGGTCCTGTGTTATGGAGTGGGTACAGTGGGTTGTGTGGGTGCTGTGTTATGGAGTGGGTACAGTGGGTTGTGTGGGTGCTGTGTTATGGAGTGGGTACAGTGGGTTGTGTGGGTCCTGTGTTATGGAGTGGGTACAGTGGGTTGTGTGGGTCCTGTGTTATGGAGTGGGTACAGTGGGTTGTGTGGGTGCTGTGTTATGGAGTGGGTACAGTGGGTTGTGTGGGTGCTGTGTTATGGAGTGGTACAGTGGGTTGTGTGGGTGCTGTGTTATGGAGTGGGTACAGTGGGTTGTGTGGGTGCTGTGTTATGGAGTGGGTACAATGGGTTGTGTGGGTGCTGTGTTATGGAGTGGGTACAGTGGGTTGTGGTGGGTGCTGTGTTATGGAGTGGGTACAGTGGGTTGTGTGGGTGCTGTGTTATGGAGTGGGTACAGTGGGTTGTGTGGGTGCTGTGTTATGGAGTGGGTACAGTGGTTGTGTGGGTGCTGTGTTATGGAGTGGGTACAGTGGGTTGTGTGGGTCCTGTGTTATGGAGTGGGTACAGTGGGTTGTGTGGGTACAGTGGGTGCCTGGGTGAAGATACCAGGTTTGCAGTAATGGATCTGCGGAGATCATTCCCCTGAATTCTCTCTGTTCTGCTCTTGAAGCCTTGCTTGCCTGGATACACCATATTCATGATTGTCATGTTTTCCTGTGATTCGTACTGTGTTTAAATACCATTTAATCCCTCTGTGTTGACCATTGCCCAGAAGGTTTTGATGTGCCTAGTTAACTTTATTGTAGCCTGATCTCCAACCTACGAGGCTTGCCATTGGCGTGGGATCATTAACTTTACCCTTACCGTTCTGGCTGTTTTCTTTTGTGTGCTGCTTTCCCAGCCCCGAGACATTCTTTTACGGGTCTGTTTCTGACTGAAGTGTAACGCAGGGTGGTGAGCGTATTTGTGTTGTGTTTTTGTGCAGGCAGCTGTAGCCAGGCTTGCTGCGCGCCGTACTCTATGTCCATCTGCTGACACTTTTGATTCCAGGGCCTTTGCCGTGCTAACCGACTGCCTGTCTCGCTTCCAAGCCCTGGGTGAGTCGAAACGTCCCACAGCTCAATGTCGTCATTCCCCAGCGTCTGCATGCTCCTGGCTCTGACTGCATCACCCTCGCGTTGATCCGGCGTCCAGTCTGTCACGTTCTTCCCCCTCTGAACGTTGCCCACCGACTTCCCCAACCTCCCACTGCTGGAGTCTTAACGGTTTGTTTTCTCAGACGCTCTCCTCCCCCAGCTCCACAATCCAGATCCTGCAGCCTTGGTGGGGCTCCCAGGCAGTGTCCCAGACGCCCGCCCCCCCCCAATCCTCACCAGCTCCACTGGGTCGGTTTCATCATCCGCGTCTTCGAGTGCTTGCTCCTCTCGATCTGGGAAATCTTTTCTTGTCCAAGTCCCAGCTGTGCCCTCCGTACTCTGACTGAATCGCTGCTTACTTCCCCATCCCCTCTGATCTTGACTTCCACCCCCCCCCCCCCACCCCCCCCCCCCCCCCCCCCCCCCCCACTCTGGAATTTTCTTCCTGAAGCAGTGTTCTTGCTAATTGTCTCAGCTCCCTGCTCGTACAGCCCTAGTGTTTTTCGGATTCCTCTCACCGCCCCCAAATTTCTTCACTTCCGGCTCAATGTCCAGCGTTTCGAAACCCCTCCAGCATTTGTTTGGGAGCTGGAGCTGGAGCTGGTCCCGCTCGGCTCCGAATGCCCTCGTGAGTAGGGTGGTGCTGGCCAGACGAGCGGCGGGAAGCTTGCAGTGCTCTGTGCTGGTTTAAGCGGGATAGACTCCACCACACCCATGGGCCCCTAACTCTTTGCTGTTGTCAACTTAGGCTTGCACTCTCTGGACTCGGGTAAGCAGAGTGTTGTCCCTACGGTGAGAGATGTACTCCACCTGTGGGGATTTCTGAATAATGTGGCTTGGAGACCCTTAAACACTGGTTTCCACATGTATGTTAGACATACTACAGATCAATAAAGCACGTGTACCCCCCTGCCCATCCAGATGTTTCCTCTACTGCAGTACATCTGCAATGGGCCTATACTCTGGAGTTTAGAAGAATGAGAGGTGATCGTATTGAAACATATAAGATTCTAAGGGAGCTTGACAGGGTAGATGCTGAGAGGCTGTTTCCCCTGGCTGGAGAGTCTAGAACTAGGGGGCATAGTCTCAGGATAAGGGGTCGGCCGTTTAAGACTGAGATGAGGAGGAATTTCTTCACTCAGGGTTGTGAATCTTTGGGATTCTCTACCCCAGAGGGCTGTGGATGATCAGTCATTGAGTACATTCAAGGCTGAGATCGTTCTACTCCCTTGCCCCACGTCTGCCACCTCCTTCAGCCCTGCGTCCCAGGGGTGCCCTCTGATTTTCTGACTCTTGGTCTCCTTTTGATGCCCCTCTCCCCCTCCAACTGTTTGGTTTTATCTCGTCGTTCGCCTGTCTGTCATTCCCCTAGTCACAGGGTAAGAAATTGCTGTTTGCTTTTCCATAGTGTGTTGATATTTCCGCTCACCACCTCTCTCACCACACTGAGGTCTCATCGCAGTCAGTACTCGAGCACTGGATTGATTAACTGCCTTGCCTGTCTCTTGTTTTGGGGTGGAATGTCCTGGTTATACTGACATGCAGTGCCGTAATCCATGCCCAGTGCTGAGTACAGCCAGCTGAAGAATTGGAGCTGCCTCAGCTGCACGGTGTAGTTCTGCACTAAGCTCTTGCCTTCTCTTTCCTGACTTGCTGATGTACGTTTCAGTTTGAAATCCTGCAGGAGCACAAGCAGAAAAGACCAGTTGTTTGCGCTGTGCAGAGTGGGTGCAGCTTGCATCTTGCTGCCGGGCTACAGTAATTAATGCTGCTGTGAGACCCGTCTGGTTTACTCTGTCACCAATTCGACACCTGATTTAGGAGAGCATTAGAAAGTCCCAACTCGTTTAGCGCCGTGCTATTGTATCGATTGCTTCGAAACTGTGCTTCAGGCAGGCGTGAGACAGTAGCCTGGTACCCAGCTGTGAAAGGTCTGCGCTGACCTTGTCGACTAGCTTCAGTATGAGTGACGCTGTGCTGACCATTCCCGGCGGCAGTGGTTAGGAGCTGTGCGAGTTCCAGTTGTGAATTGCTTTCTCTTGTGGTAACGTTAAGCTGAGTTGTTAGACTTGCAGTTTAGTCACACGTTCCCTTAAAGGGGAAGGGAAGTATAAGGCGAGTTATATTCTGTTCAAAGTGCAAACGCTGGAAATCTGAAATAAAAATAAAGGGGCCGGAGGTGAGCTGTGGGGTACAGTGCTGAGGAGCTCATTTCAGTGCAGCAAATGGTCCGATACACCCACACCCCCAGGCTGGTCCAGTAATATCAGTGACGGAGTGGGTTCCTTCGCAAACAGTGGGTTGGTGAAGGTGGCTTCAATCCAGCCTAAGACTTGCTCCGAGTTTTGTCTGATTACGCTCCTGTGAAGCCCACCGGGATGTTTTCTTAGTGTTAACGGCACTCTAGAAGTGCCAGCTGTCGTTGTTCAGGCTGCGAATGCAACTGAGGAATGATGTTAAACAGGATTTCGGTTCGTACGTTTGACTTGCTTATCTCTAAAGGGAAAGGGTTTAAATGCGACAGAATATTGACCTTAACCTTAGGTTTCCAAATAACCATGATTGTGACACTCACGTACTGTAATTCACGCTTAAGTTTTCTAATTGTGAGTGTTCCTAATGTTCCCTGCATCATTCTCCAACGTCCCTGAAGAGTTTAAGAAAAAGATTGAACTCCTTTCTTCCCGTTCTTCCCCTTTCTCCCAGATGGCTAAAAGTGATTCTCAGTACGTGAAGAGTACTTTTTTTTTTATTCGTTCATGGGATGTGGGTGTCGCTGGCGAGGCCGGCATTTATTGCCCATCCCTAATTGCCCCTTGAGAAGGTGGTGGTGAGCCGCCTTCTTGAACCGCTGCAGTCCGTGTGGTGAAGGTTCTCCCACAGTGCTGTTAGGAAGGGAGTTCCAGGATTTTGACCCAGCGACGATGAAGGAACGGTGATATATTTCCAAGTCGGGATGGTGTGTGACTTGGAGGGGAACGTGCAGGTGGTGTTGTTCCCATGTGCCTGCTGCCCTTGTCCTTCTAGGTGGTAGAGGTCGCGGGTTTGGGAGGTGCTGTCGAAGAAGCCTTGGCGAGTTGCTGCAGTGCATCCTGTGGATGGTACACACTGCAGCCAGAGTGCGCCGGTGGTGAAGGGAGTGAATGTTTAGGGTGGTGGATGGGGTGCAGTCAAGCGGGCTGCTTTGTCCTGGATGGTGTCAAGCTTCTTGTCCATCACACTCCTGACGTACGTGTGTGTGTGTGTGTGTGTGTGTGTGTGTGTACACTTATTTACTGGGACATGCAGGCAAACTAAGGTATATAAGGCACTTATAAGTGTACTGTACTTTAGTCTGGTGAACTCCAAAAGTTAGAGTTTATTAGGTTATATTTTAAGCGGAATTCTTGGTTGGGGAGACCATTGTTCAACTTTGCTGAAGGTCAGGTTGAGTTTGCCTGAGTAGCAACGTATGTGCAGATAGAAGAGAGGCCTCTTATGCGCTGTTCACACCAGCTCTCCTCTGGGTGGAAGCTGAGGAATGCAGGCGTGTTTGTTCAGGCTTACAGAAGGGGACTCGTGCTTCCTTATTAGAAACCGGTCGCCAGGAAGCTGCAGAACACTTGGGGTGAGACAGGCTTTGCTTTCTGTTTGAAAGCTGCTGTCACGCTGCTCCCGGCCATCCATAAATCTCCAGTGTGCTCGGCGGACATGGCGTTCCGAGCGAGGAGGTGACTTCATACGCGAGACTGAAAGGAGAGATTCTCGATTTACGGTGTCCCAGTCTTTGGTGCGCTAGGCTGCAGGGTGGCCGGGAAGGGGCTCGTTCTTTTCCTGTGTGTTTGGTTGTGAAAGTTTATCGTGCCGTGTTACAGTAGTGCAGGCAGGCTATTGAACTGTGAAATAGTTGAACCCGGCCCGATTCTCATCTCTGACACCCACAAACCGAGCACCTTTTCAGGAAGGGCACTGGTCAGTGACCAGGAGTACTTTGGAGAGAAAGAATTGCATTCATGTCCTCCAGGCCTCCCAAGTGCTTCACAGCCCATCAATTATTGAACAAAGTGTTGTCATTGTTGTTTGATATACAAACGCGACTGCCAATCTGCTCCCACAAACAGCACTGAGATCGGTGACTTGTTTAATCTGTATTTTAATTGTAAACAATTTTACAACACCAAGTTATAGTCCAACAAATTTATTTTTAATTCCACAAGCTTATTCCACAAATTTAAAATTCCACAAATTTGTTGGACTATAACTTGGTGTTGTAAAATTGTTTACAATTGTCAACCCAGTCCATCACCGGCATCTCCACATCCTGTATTTTAATGATGTTGGTGAAGGAGAATGTTAGCCAGGACACAGGGAGAACTCCCTGCTCTTTCTCGAATAGTGCCAATGGATCTTCCCTGCCCACCTGAGAGGGTCTAACATCTCATATTGCGATCATGTTTTGTTGTAGTGGCAAACCTTCTGGAAAGGAATTGATGATCAGGGATGACTGACCCTCTGGTTTTCTCCTCTTTCCCTTTGGGGAACTTTGGGCCATTTCTTGGTGGCTCATTGGAATTGAGGGGCGGGTAGTTTCGGAGTTAATGACTGTGGAGTCCAGCAGGTTTGCAGTTGCAACGAGCAGTTGAATACATGAGGAACAGATCTTTCTACAGCGGTACGAGTGATGGTGTCAGTTTGGATCTTAACCGATGAATAAATAGGTTTGTCGTATTTCAGGAAATGCCCCTTGTATATCCGTGGTGTAAGTGAATAAGACAGGTATTGCCCTCTAATGCAGCTGTCGAACAGAGTATTAATGAGCAGTTTCCTGTTTCGAGTCTCTAAAGGAGGCCGCATTGTGTTAGGTCTGTATTTTCTGGGTGGTGTGCAGCTCTGGTCATTGTCTGCACCTGACTCCTGCGTGTTAAATGTCGACATTAGCTGCCTCCTGCTTCAATATTGTGCAAAAACTTTAATCCTTGCTATGCAGTGTATGTTAAGTTTAACCAATCTCGAGGTGAGATTTTAATTGCAATAAACGTATCTTGGTTATTTAGGTTTGCTTTTAAAAAAACCTTCCGTCCTCTAGGGAAAGCCCCAAACTCTCAGGGTGTACGGTTCCACGTCTCGCCAGCGAGTGACTCCAGACTGTGATAGCGGAGGGTGATCCAAATACGATGGAATTTTAATTTTTATCCCTTGGTCAAAATGTCTCCTGTCGAGGCTTTGAGTCACCGTATCCGCGGCAATTTGCAGCTCGCCTTCCCATCTGCAGGAACAGAATGCAGTCTGACCCGCTGTTTAAAATAAGGAAAGCTACAGTGGGGCCAGTTCTGTGGGTCTGCGGCTTGTTTTATGCGTGAAATCCACGCGCGCTGTTGGGAACGTTTGAGCGTCAGCGATGGTGAGACAAGCTAACCATCATTCCTCTCCCTGTCGCTATGTCTCTGGTCCCTTCCACAGTCAGTTGATTGCCAGGTTAGCAAGCCGTGCGCTCCGCCTGTCCGACCGTTGTAACATCATCCCGACGGCTGTTTCCTCCCCGCTCTGCCAGCTTGGCTCGGTTGGCAGGGCTCTCCACTCTGGGTCAGAAGGTTGCGAGTTTGAGCCCAGCACCAGGATTTGAATGTGTGATCCGGGTGCCGGAGCGAGGGAGTGCTGCATTGTCGGAGATGCTTTGTTTCGTGCAAGTTGTTAAACCGAGTCTCTGCCTGTTCAGGTGGGCATTAATTATCCCCTGGTACAACTGGAAGAAGAGCAGGGGCTGTACTGGGCTATGAGTTTAGTGTTTAAACTGGCAGTGTGTGTGTTTCAGGTAACGCATGATGGAGGAGGTGCAGCACGATGGCAGTAACAACACAGACTCAGGAACACCTCAGCAAGTCGCCCTACAGCCTCAGACAATACATCTCTCTCAGCTCGCACAGCAGGTAAACATTGGCACGTAGCGTTTACCATCTGTCAAACATTTAGACCCCGTGCTGCCGTTAGCTGGCTGACCCCTCCGCTGCCTCTGTGTTGTCAGGCTGCTTGTCCCACATCCAGTCCTGGATGAGCTGCAACTTTCCCCAATTAAACATTGGGAAGACCGAAGCCATCGTCTTCGGCCCCCGCCACGAGCTCCGTTCCCCCGCCACTGACTCCATCCCGCTCCCCGGCTACTGTTTCGGGCTGAACCAGACCATTCGCAACCTCGGCGTCCTGTTTGACTCTGAGCTGAGCTTCTGACCACACATCCGCTCCGTCACCAAGACCGCCTGCTTCCATCTCAGTAACATTGCCCCCGCCTCAGCTCATCTGCTGCTGAAACCCTCGTCCACGCCTTTGTTGCCTCCAGACTCGACTTTTCCAATGCTCCCCTAGCCGGCCTCCCATCTTCCACCCTCCATAAACCCTCCAGCTCTTCCAAAACTCTGCCGCCCCGTATCCTAACTCGCACCAAGTCCCGTTCACCCATCACCCCCCTGTGCTCGCTGGCCTACGTTGGCTCCCGGTCCAGCAACACCTTCTACCTCCTCTCCGCGCACCCCAGCCCCCCCACTTGAGATGTGTGTAGTCATTTGCTTACATGTAGATATGATGTGGAGATGCCGGTGATGGACTGGGGTTGACAATTGTAAACAATTTTACAACACCAAGTTATAGTCCAGCAATTTTATTTTAAATTCACAAGCTTTCGGAGACTTCCTCCTTCCTCAGGTAAATGAGGAAGGAGGAAGTCTCCGAAAGCTTGTGAATTTAAAATAAAATTGCTGGACTATAACTTGGTGTTGTAAAATTGTTTACATGTAGATAGGCATCAGAACTGTAGGCACTCCACATGTGGAGACCCTCCTTTGGCTGGGGCGTTAAGAATACAGCGGTTTCTGTCCAACAGTATTGACAGTTTGTTGAGATGTAGATTCAGCTGCCAAGAGCAGCGTGGCCCAGGTCAAGTGGGGTTGTACCTGTGTCCCACGACCGTGCGGCACCCTGTGTTGCTGCGTTACAATCTCCCCGTGCTTCGGAAATTCACCGCAAGTGTTCATTTATGGTGGCCTTCTGCTGAAGGCCTATTCGGGCACCAGTCACGTATTAGAAGCCACTTTTAATATGAAAAAATAGCAGCCAGTTCCTCGGTACGTTTGGGGGCAGAGGGACGTACCACGGCCTGCTTGCACGTTTGTGGCGATGCAGGTCTGTTTCATTTCCGTGCTACTGCAGGTATCGCCCACGACAAAAGCAAGGAAGTGATCACTCCCTACCTGTGGTTTATCTGCCCAAGTAATGCGATTACTACCTGTCCTCATCAAGGTGGGAATGAGATTCTTCTCTTCAGGCACCCCGTGTCAGCGTCGAGCAGTATCCGTGTCGACCCCCAGGTCATGGCCAGGTGCAGAGTAAAGCTTCCTCCTCGCTTTGGTACGACAACACGCTTAAGCCCCACTGTACCAGTGTAACGTGTTTCCACACCAGCCACCCAGTGGCCTTTCTGAATTAAATTACCAAGTTGGGGGATAGTTTTGTGGTGTAGAACCGTGGGGAACTGAATTAGGACTGCCCCAAACTTTCACCCCATCAGTCTATGCTGGGATTGAGCCTTGATCCCAGAGGTCAAAGTGCAAGGTTTAACCCACTGTACCTCGCAGTTCCTTTTTTTTTTCTTATTTTTAATTCCAGAGACATTATTTGATCCTGTAAATTATAGGCTGCACCTTCCCAGTCCCCGTCTCCCCTCACAGAACCTTGGAGTGCAGAGTCCTGCTTAAGTTTGACCTCTGAAGCTGCGGCGTGGTGTTTTATTTATCCCTTCTTACTCGGCCAGCTGAGAGATGATAAACAGACAGCGCAGATCTCGTGGGTCTCGTGCCAGCATTGAGACGCCCTCTAACCCTTGTGCGCCTTTTACCTAGGTGTCGATGGACAGTTCGGCTCCAGTGACGGTACTGCAGCTGCCCGGGGGGCAGTCCGTTCACGTTCAAGGAGTCATCCAGACGGCCCAGTCATCGGTCATCCAGGCCCCACACATTCAGACTGTCCAGGTAAACCCCTACAGCCAATCTCTCTAGGGCATAATGATGTGAGGTTTTCTGCCAGTGTCCTCCCCGCCCCCGCTGCCGTGGGGGGGGGGGGGGGGGCCGTGAGGCACAGTGCTCACAGCACGGCACAGAATGTACCGTTCGTTTGTGAGTGGTGTGAAGGGTTGTCACGCACCAAGTCATGTGTTCGAATCAAATGGGCGTGATGTTGGCAGAATGGTTTACATCTGAGGCAGACGGCCGATGAGGGTTAACCTCATCAAGGCACCTAAAATATTAAATACTGAACTTCAAAATCTGCGGACGGCAACAAACTTTGGGGGGTTGTTATGGTTAATGCCGAGGAAGACGGCGACAAAATGCAAGGGGACATTAATAAACTTGCAGAATGGGTGTGTAATTGGCAAATGAATTTCAGTATAGCTAAGTGTGAGGTGGTGCATTTTGGTGGGAAGAATAAGGCCGCGTATTGTTTGGAAACTAAGAGTCTAAATGGGGTAGAGGAGCAAAGAGATCGTGGGGTACAGATTCACAAATCACTAAAAGTAACAACGCAGGTTAATAAGGACATTTTTTTAAAAAAGGCAAAGCAAGCACTGGGGTTCATTTCTAGAGGGATAGAATTAAAAAGCAAAGAAGTTAAACTTGAAAAGAACCTTGGTTAAACCACACTTGGAGCACTGTGCACAGTTCTGGTCTCCATATACCTTGGTTAGACCCCACTTGGAGCACTGTGCACAGTTCTGGTCTCCATATACCTTGGTTAGACCACACTTGGAGCACTGTGCACAGTTCTGGCCTCCATATACCTTGGTTAGACCACACTTGGAGCACTGTGCACAGTTCTGGTCTCCTTATTACAAAAAGGATATCGAGGCACCGGAGAAGGTGCAAACAATATCTACAAGGATGATACCACAACTGAGAGGTTATAACTATCAGGAAAGGCTGAACAGGCTGGGGCTCTTCTCTAGAAAAGAGAAGGCTGAGGGGTGACCTGATAGAGGTCTTTACGATTATGAAAGGGGTTCGATAGGGTAGACGTAGAGAAGATTTTCCACTTGGGGAGACCAGAACAAGGGGCCATAAATATAAAATCGTCACGAATAAATCAAATAGAGATGGATTTAAGGGGAAGCTAGATCAGCACATGAGGGAGAAAGGAATAGAAGGATATGCTGATAGGGTGAGATGAAGTAGGGAGGGAGGAGGCTCGTGTAGAGCATAAACGCCAGCACGGACCAGTTGGGCCAAATGGCCTGTCTCTGTGCTGTAGATTCTGTGTGATAGGGGTACAACCACGGAGCAAACCCATGCAGTGTTACAGTGACTGACTTGGTGTCTAGGTAGAAGTAAGCCTTTTTTATGTTGCACTTCTGGGGGAATCCTTGGAGTGTTGAGGTGATTTGTACCATTGATTGACCTGTACAGACACGTACCAGGGATTCAGGAGACGCTGTGACTTGACCTGGTGATGTGGTTATTTTCTAATTGTTGAGTTTCTGGGCAGTGGTGAATTTTCATTTTTTTTCTGAACCCCTTCGGTGGGTTCCACTTATCTCAGATATAATGTGATGTGCATTTGTGTGTCTCTGAGCATGTATGTGCTTGTGTGCACATGGAGTGAGATGTTTGTTGAAGGGTGCAGTCCTGAAAGACTAGATCTTAGCTTCGATGCAACAAGAATGAAGGCGCAGGAGTTTGAGGGAGGTTTGAGTGAGTGATCGCCCAGAAATTTCATTTATACACCTTTCACATTCTCCAGACGTCCCAAAGCGCTTTACAACCAATTAAATACTTTTGAGGTATAGTCACTGTTGTTATGTGACTACACTTCAAAAGTAAGATCCCACAAACAGCAGTGAGATAAATGACCCGTTCTTGGTATTGGTTGTGGGTTTAAATGTTGGTCAGGACACCGGGCGATCTCCCCCGCTCCCCTCTGAATAATGCCATGGGATCCTTTCACAGACAGCCGA
>NC_090370.1:0-55000 GCF_035084215.1 Heptranchias perlo | reverse complement strand
ATTGGGAGAGTGGGGCAGTGGGATTAGTTTGGGATTGATACAGGGCTATGGGGAGAGAGCAGAGCAGTGGGATTAGTTTGGGATTGATACAGGGCTATGGGGAGAGAGCGGGGCAGTGGGATTAGTTTGGGATTGATACAGGGCTATGGGGAGAGAGCAGGGCAGTGGGATTAGTGTGGGATTGATACAGGGCTATGGGGAGAGAGTGGGGCAGTGGGATTAGTGTGGGATTGATACAGGGCTATGGGGAGAGAGCGGGGCAGTGGGATTAGTTTGGGATTGATACAGGGCTATTGGGAGAGTGGGGCAGTGGGATTAGTTTGGGATTGATACAGGGCTATGGGGAGAGAGCGGGGCAGTGGGATTAGTTTGGGGATTGATACAGGGCTATGGGGAGAGTGGGGCAGTGGGATTAGTTTGGGATTGATACAGGGCTATGGGGAGAGAGCAGAGCAGTGGGATTAGTTTGGGATTGATACAGGGCTATGGGGAGAGAGCGGGGCAGTGGGATTAGTTTGGGATTGATACAGGGCTATGGGGAGAGAGCGGGGCAGTGGGATTAGTTTGGGATTGATACAGGGCTATGGGGAGAGAGTGGGATTAGTTTGGGATTGATACAGGGATATGGGGAGAGAATGGGATTGATGCAGGGTTATGGGGAGGGAGTGGGAGTAGTTTAGGAGTGATTCAGTGTTATGGGGAGTGTTTGGGATTGATGCAGGGTTATGGGGAGAGAGCAGGATTAGTTTGGGATTGATGCAGGGATATGGGGAGAGCGGGGCAGTGGGATTAGTGTGGAATTGATGCTGGGATGTGGGGAGAGAGCGAGATTAACTTGGGATTGATGCAGGAATATGGGGAGAACGAGATTAGTTTGGGATTGATGCAGGGTTATGGGGGAGAGCGCGGGTTTAGTTTGGGATTGATGCAGGGATATGGGGAGCGAGCGGGATTAGTTTGGGATTGATGCAGGGTTATGGGGGAGAGAGGGGGATTAATGCAGGGATATGGGGAGCGAGCGGGATTAGTTTGGGATTGATGCAGGGTTATGGGGAGAGTGCAGGATTAGTTTGGGATTGATGCAGGGTTATGGGGGAGAGAGAGGGATTAGTTTGGGATTGATGCAGGGATATGGGAAGCGAGCGGGATTAGTTTGGGATTGATGCAGGGATATGGGGAGCGAGCAAGATTAGTTTGGGATTGATGCAGGGATATGGGGAGCAAGCGAGATTATTTTGGTATTGATGCAGGGATATGGGGAGCGAGCGAGATTGGTTTGGGATTGATGCAGGGATATGGGGAGCGAGCGAGATTGGTTTGGGATTGATGCAGGGATATGGGGAGCGAGCGAGATTAGTTTGGGATTGATGCAGGGATATGGGGAGCGAGCGAGATTGGTTTGGGATTGATGCAGGGATATGGGGAGCGAGCGAGATTGGTTTGGGATTGATGCAGGGATATGGGGAGCGAGTGAGATTGGTTTGGGATTGATGCAGGGATATGGGGAGCGAGCGAGATTGGTTTGGGATTGATGCAGGGATATGGGGAGCGAGCGAGATTGGTTTGGGATTGATGCAGGGATATGGGGAGCGAGCGAGATTGGTTTGGGATTGCCAGAGCAAAGAGCCACCGCGGGTGTGATGAACTGTACGGCTTCCTCCTGTGCTGTAAATTTATTATTCTACGGTTGAGACAGTCACCGCACATTTGTCGCTAAATAATCCTGTAAATCTTGTTCAGTAAATTGCTGATTTGGTTTTCCCACACTCCGATCCGACAAGCCGTAACTTGGAGAAGTTGTAGGTGGTATTTTCATCCTGGTCACGGGCCGCTTGTTTCAGCTCACTGCACAAAACGTCCGGTGGGTCGGTGAAGAAACGGCTGGGGGGAGGGGAATTCGGGCGCTCCCTTGGCGACCCGCTCTCGGTCCTTGTAAAACCCCCCCCCCCCAGCAGTCTGTGCCGCCAGTGGACCTGGGGTGGGGTGGGTGGTCGGGTCCCTGTCTGGTTAACCCCGGGGAGCTCCCTACTGCCTGACGCAGCGCTGACGGGGTATTGGAGGGTCCCTGTCTGGTTAACCCCGGGGAGCTCCCTACTGCCTGACGCAGCACTGACGGGGTATTGGAGGGTCCCTGTCTGGTTAACCCCGGGGAGCTCCCTACTGCCTGACGCAGCGCTGACGGGGTATTGGAGGGTCCCTGTCTGGTTAACCCCGGGGAGCTCCCTACTGCCTGACGCAGCACTGACGGGGTATTGGAGGGTCCCTGTCTGGTTAACCCCGGGGAGCTCCCTACTGCCTGACGCAGCACTGACGGGGTATTGGAGGGTCCCTGTCTGGTTAACCCCGGGGAGCTCCCTACTGCCTGACGCAGCACTGACGGGGTATTGGAGGGTCCCTGTCTGGTTAACCCCGGGGAGCTCCCTACTGCCTGACGCAGCCCTGACGGGGTATTGGAGGGTCCCTATCTGGTTAACCCCGGGGAGCTCCCAACTGCCTGACGCAGCACTGACGGGGTATTGGAGGGTCCCTGTCTGGTTAACCCCGGGGAGCTCCCTACTGCCTGACGCAGCACTGACGGGGTATTGGAGGGTCCCTGTCTGGTTAACCCCGGGGAGCTCCCTACTGCCTGACGCAGCGCTGACGGGGTATTGGAGGGTCCCTGTCTGGTTAACCCCGGAGAGCTCCCTACTGCCTGACGCAGCGCTGACGGGGTATTGGAGGGTCCCTGTCTGGTTAACCCCGGGGAGCTCCCTACTGCCTGACGCAGCGCTGACGGGGTATTGGAGGGTCCCTGTCTGGTTAACCCCGGGGAGCTCCCTACTGCCTGACGCAGCACTGAAGGGGTATTGGAGGGTCCCTGTCTGGTTAACCCCGGGGAGCTCCCTACAGCCTGACTCAGCACTGACGGAGTATTGGAGGGTCCCTGTCTGGTTAACCCCGGGGAGCTCCCTACAGCCTGACTCAGCACTGACGGGGTATTGGAGGGTCCCTGTCTGGTTAACCCCGGGGAGCTCTCTACTGCCTGACGCAGCACTGACGGGGTATTGGAGGGTCCCTGTCTGGTTAACCCCGGGGAGCTCCCTACAGCCTGACGCAGCACTGACGGGGTATTGGAGGGTCCCTGTCTGGTTAACCCCGGGGAGCTCTCTACTGCCTGACGCAGCGCTGACGGGGTATTGGAGGGTCCCTGTCTTGTTAACCCCGGGGTGCTCCCTACTGCCTGACGCAGCACTGACGGGGTATTGGAGGGTCCCTGTCTGGTTAACCCCGGGGAGCTCCCTACAGCCTGACGCAGCACTGACGGGGTATTGGAGGGTCCCTGTCTGGTTAACCCCGGGGAGCTCCCTACAGCCTGACTCAGCACTGACGGGGTATTGGAGGGTCCCTGTCTGGTTAACCCCGGGGAGCTCTCTACTGCCTGACGCAGCACTGACGGGGTATTGGAGGGTCCCTGTCTGGTTAACCCCGGGGAGCTCCCTACAGCCTGACGCAGCACTGACGGGGTATTGGAGGGTCCCTGTCTGGTTAACCCCGGGGAGCTCTCTACTGCCTGACGCAGCGCTGACGGGGTATTGGAGGGTCCCTGTCTTGTTAACCCTGGGGTGCTCCCTACTGCCTGACGCAGCACTGACGGGGTATTGGAGGGTCCCTGTCTGGTTAACCCCGGGGAGCTCCCTACAGCCTGACGCAGCACTGACGGGGTATTGGAGGGTCCCTGTCTGGTTAACCCTGGGGAGCTCCCTACTGCCTGACGCAGCGCTGACGGGGTATTGGAGGGTCCCTGTCTGGTTAACCCCGGGGTGCTCTCTACTGCCTGACGCAGCGCTGACGGGGTATTGGAGGGTCCCTGTCTGGTTAACCCCGGGGAGCTCCCTACTGCCTGATGCAGCCCTGACAGGGTATTGGAGGGTCCCTGTCTGGTTAACCCCGGGGACCTCCCTACTGCCTGACGCAGCACTGACGGGGTATTGGAGGGTCCCTGTCTGGTTAACCCCGGGGAGCTCTCCACTGCCTGACGCAGCACTGACGGGGTATTGGAGGGTCCCTGTCTGGTTAACCCCGGGGTGCTCCCTACTGCCTGACGCAGCACTGACGGGGTATTGGAGGGTCCCTGTCTGGTTAACCCCGGGGAGCTCCCTACTGCCTGACGCAGCGCTGACGGGGTATTGGAGGGTCCCTGTCTGGTTAACCCCGGGGAGCTCCCTACTGCCTGACGCAGCACTGACGGGGTATTGGAGGGTCCCTGTCTGGTTAACCCCGGGGAGCTCCCTACTGCCTGACGCAGCACTGACGGGGTATTGGAGGGTCCCTGTCTGGTTAACCCCGGGGAGCTCCCTACTGCCTGACGCAGCACTGACGGAGTATTGGAGGGTCCCTGGTCCGACCTGTGAAATGAAATGCGGCTCTGATTTTTGGGGCGTGATTTATTACCCCGCTTCGGTTGGGTCACGAGGGAGGGAGCAGCCGCACTCCACGTTAAGCTTGGCTGCCGCCCAGCACCACACTCTCATCGTTATCTGCAATTGATCCCCAGCTGCAGGAAGTGTTTGGACTTGCAGGTGCCTTTTGTGTATACTTTACTCCGACTGAGTGGAGAGCTCTCCCCTCCTCTTTCCCCCCCACCCACTTTGGATAACGCTCGTCGTTGCAAACCCGTAACCTGCTGTTTACCTTTCCCATTCACTCAGTTGCCATTGCGCCTGGAGGGACGTTACAGCTGGCGAATCCGGGCTCGGTCGGCGTCCAGGGTCTCCAGACGCTCACCATGACCAATGCCGGGGGAGCGCAGCAGGGAACCACCATCCTACAGTACGCACAGACCGCAGACGGACAACAGATACTCGTCCCCAGCAACCAGGTGGTCGTACAGAGTGAGTAAGGGGCGTGGCGCCTCCCGCGCACGCGTGCGAGCGAGCTAGCTAGCTGCGTGACCGCGAGCCTTCACGGTGTGCCGCCCCCTCTGAAGGGCGATGCTTTGCTCTCGAAACGTCCACCTCCCTCTCTCCCCCCTCCTGCGTCCCTCTGATGGCTGGAGCAGCCGCCCGCCCGCCTGGCTATTCCCCGAGACCCGACCGTGCGCCTCAGTCAGGAATTCGAGCATCGAGGGAGGGGAGAGGAAGTTGGGGGGGGTGTTACAGTTGAGCCTGTGTGTCCTCACACGCCCTTCCCAGCAGGGGCTTGGGGGGGGTGCAGGACGGGACTCACCGGACAGCCCTGGCCGAACTTTCCTCTCCCTAACCCAGGGGCGCTGACACCACGGCTCAGATCAGCTAACCCAGCACCCTGTCGTTCCCGTTACCCTGTGACTGAAGCAGAATTATCGTGTGCTTGCTGGAGCTTTAGCCCAATTGGTGGCCTGGAGGCACTGACTTTCTAGTAAGTATTGGAATGAACGTTACAGATATTAATGTCACCCAGAGTTTGGCAGCTGGTGCCAGGGTGAAGGATGTTTGCAGCACTTGGTGCTAACTGGGTCCATTTGCCAGGAGGGGGTTAGAGAATTGGGGGGCAGGCCGTGGAGGGATTCCCAGAGATGGGTGAGGGTTTTAAATTCGACGCTGGGTGTCGGTCGGTGGCGACAGGGATGATGGGTGAACACTCGGGAGAGTTACGGACAAATTGACGGCAGGGCAGCAGAGAGCATTAGGACAGGAAGTGACTGCGCCCTGGATTGGGGGTTAAACCAGTGCAGGTGCTCGGGGGGGCACGGTCTCTGCGATTGACGGGAGTCGGGGTCTGAACCCCGCTCTGGATTGACCGGGACGCCAGGGTTTGCAAACTGCCTGAGTTAGTGGGTGGGTGGGGGCGAGGGTGGGTAGATTCTGGTGGGGCTGTTGTTCCACTGCACACATACAGCCAACCGGTATTTAAGATGGAGACTTCTCATGTGTATCATTCCCAATCCCATTTGCGAGTCAGAAGGTCGTGGGTGCAAACCCCCACTCCAGAGACTTGAGCAAGTAATCTAGGCTGACACTCCAGTGCAGATCTGAGGGAGCGCCGCGCCGTCGGAGGGTCGGTACTGAGGGAGCGCCGCGCCGTCGGAGGGTCGGTACTGAGGGAGCGCCGCGCTGTCTGAGGGTCAGTACTGAGGGAGCGCCGCACTGTCGGAGGGTCAGTACTGAGGGAGCGCCGCACTGTCGGAGGGTCGGTGCTGAGGGAGCGCCGCACTGTCGGGGGGCCGGTGCTGAGGGAGCGCCGCACTGTCGGGGGGCAGTACTGAGGGAGCGCCGCGCTGTCGGAGGGTCGGTACTGAGGGAGCGCCGCGCCCTGTCGTAGGGTCGGTGCTGAGGGAGCGCCGCCCTGTCGTAGGGTCGGTGCTGAGGGAGCGCCGCGCTGTCGGAGGGTCGGTGCTGAGAGAGCGCCGCGCTGTCGGAGGGTCGGTGCTGAGGGAGCGCCGCGCTGTCGGAGGGTCGGTGCTGAGGGAGCGCCGCGCTGTCGGAGGGTCGGTGCTGAGGGGGTGCTGAGGGAGCGCCGTGCTGTCGGAGGGTCGGTGCTGAGGGAGCGCCGCGCTGTCGGAGGGTCGGTGCTGAGGGAGCGCCGCGCTGTCGGAGGGGCAGTACTGAGGGAGCGCCGCACTGTCGGAGGGTCAGTACTGAGGGAGCGCCGCGCTGTCGGAGGGTCAGTACTGAGGGAGCGCCGCACTGTCGGAGGGTCAGTACTGAGGGAGCGCCGCGCTGTCGGAGGGTCAGTACTGAGGGAGCGCCGCACTGTCGGAGGGTCTGTGCTGAGGGAGCGCCGCGCTGCCGGAGGGTCGGTACTGAGGGAGCGCCGCACTGCCGGAGGGTCGGTACTGAGGGAGCGCCGCACTGTCGGAGGGTCGGTGCTGAGGGAGCGCCGCACTGTCGGAGGGTCGGTGCTGAGGGAGCGCCGCACTGCCTTCTCGGGTGGATGTAAAAGATCCCACTATTCGAAGAGCAGGGTGGGGGGGGGGGGGGGGGGGGGGAGTTCTCCCCGGTGTCCTGGGGCCGATATTTATCCCTCAACCAACGTCACTAAAAACAGATTGTCCGGTCATATACCGCATTGCTGTTTGTGGGATCTTGCTGTGCACAAATTGACTGCCGCGTTTCCCTAAATCACAACAGTGACTAACACTTCAAAAAAAAAAGGTCCTTCGTTGGCCGTAAAGCGCTTTGGGACGTCCTGAGGTGGTGAAAGTCGCCGTGCATCAGCGCACGATCTTTCGAATCTTCCCTGCTCTGCCGGACCGCGCGAGTGTCGTCCGCTTGCATTAGCAGCACGCGGTTAATGTCTCTGGCGGACGTTTGTGACACGAGATTCTCTTTGGGTTCTCTCCGCCCGCCAGCTGCCTCGGGTGACGTGCAGACGTACCAGATCCGCACCACTCCCACCACCAACGCGCTCCCGCAGACGGTGATGATGTCGTCGCCGGTCACCCTCCAACCCCAGTCCACCAAGACGGAAGACGCAACCTTGAAACGGGAGATCAGACTAATGAAAAACAGGTGAGCAGCCTTGCCCCTGTCTCTGTCTCTGTCTCTGTCTGCTCGTCTGCTCGTGATGTAAGAATCCGGCCGCTTTCAGTCATCAGCACCCCGTGAGTACGGGCGCGCTCGCGGGAACACCCCCCCCCCCCCCCCGCCCTGCGAGTACGGGCGCGCTCGCGGGGACCCCCCGCCCTGCGAGTACGGGCTCGCTCGCGGGGACCCCCCGCCCTGCGAATACGGGCGCGCTCGCGGGAGCCCCCTTTGAATACGGGCGCAATCGTGGGAACCCCCCCTGTGAATACGGGCGCGCTCGCGGGAACCCCCCCCCGTGAATACGGGCGCACTCGCTGGGACCACCCCTGTGAATACGGGCACGTTCGCTGGGACACCCCCCCTGTGAATACGGGCGCGCTCGCGGGGACCCCCCGCCCCCGTGAATACGGGCGCGCTCGCTGGAGCCCCCCCCCTGTGAATACGGGCACGTTCGCTGGGACACCCCCCCTGTGAATACGGGCACGTTCGCTGGGACACCCCCCCTGTGAATACGGGCACGTTCGCGGGGTCCCCCCGCGCCCGTATTCGGGGACCCCCCGCCCCCGTGAATACGGGCGCGCTCGCGGGGACCCCCCGCAAATACCGACACACTTCCAGGGACCCCCCCACCCCTGTAAGTACGGACGGGCTCCCAGGGACCCCCACCCCCGCAGCAGGAATCGATGTGAAGGCCCTTTGCGTTGACAGCTCTGTGGAAGAGAGGCAGAATGCCCTCTGTTCTAATCTCCCAAACCCGCGCGGTGAGCTCCAGTATACGAAGCCTGCGGCCCCGGCAGCCTGGACACGGAGTGACCTGGCCCAGGACAATTGCGTCCCTCGCAGATAAATGCTTGTGTCTGGTTTCAGGGAAGCTGCACGCGAATGCCGCAGGAAGAAGAAAGAGTACGTCAAATGCCTGGAGAATCGTGTCGCGGTCCTGGAAAACCAGAACAAGACGCTAATCGAGGAACTGAAGACCCTAAAGGACCTTTACTGTCACAAGACAGTCTAACGCTGTCATAAACTCTTCAAAACATGAGTCCTGTGGACTAATAGACTGAAGTGGGGAGGGAGGGAGAATTTTTATCTGTAATTTAATATGCGACGGCTGGAAGTGGCGGGGGGAAAGCAGCGGATATGAATTCTGTAACCCTTTCCTTGCATGAATTTGACGAACTTATCTCACACGAGGAGGAGGAGGAGGAGGCGGCGGGCGAGGGCCCCGTCAGCAGTCTGCGAGTGACGGACGCCCACGGGGGAGAGAGAGAGAGGAGAGAAGAGAGAGAGACTGGGCATCCGACTTGGCGGAAGGGACTCGTCCGGCCGACCCGACCCCCCGGCAGGGCCGATCCTCGTGGATGAATCCTCCGCGGCCCCGCCCGTCCGGCGCGCAGCCGCGCGTCGAGCCCCGTGGAAACTTTTCAGCACTTAGCCGGCGTCTCGCCGGTCGCCTCTGGTGGTGGCGGGGGGCTGCGGCGGCGGCGGAGGGGGACCTGAAACTTTTTTTTAAAAATTCTTTATCTCGGACGATCCCGGGCCCCGTCGGCGACCCTCGGCCCCGCCCCCGTTACCCGGATCTGACGTCGTTCCTGCCTCCGGGGGTGACTCTTCGTTTTTTTTTTTTTGACGGTTACCCGGAGCTGGGAGTTGAGGCTGACACCAACGACCGACGGTGGCTTTAATATACATTCCTAGCTCACTTCTAGAGGGGTGCGTGCGTGCGTGTTGTTTTTTTTTTTTTGGTTCTCTCTTCCTTTTTTTTTATATATATATACACACGATATTGTACGGAGCTACGCTCCCGTTGTCTGACGCGGTTTCTCAAGAATGGAATCAGATGTTACTGTTCAGTGGGAGCATTTCTCAGTGGGAGACAGCCCCGGATTTCGTACATGGCTTTTACATTGGTCTGGCCCGAAAGCACACGGGCAGTACTTTGTATTAAATTTTTAAGAAGGTGCAGCAGTGTATGTGCGCGTGGGTCACTGGTAGGCTGGAGGGGTGGCGCGGGTTTCGTGCCCAGCGACGCCAGAGGAGCTGGGGGTGTACGCTTTGCCAGTCGGCAAGGCGGTTATTGCTGGAACCCTTTACGCCCCGCTGGTTCGGGCCCCGGCTTGGAGTATTACTGTGTCCAATTCTGGGCACCCAGCTTTAGGAAGGACGGTCAGGGCCCTCGGAGAGGCTGCAGAGGAGGTTTACCAGAACGGCGCCAGGGATGGGGGAACCTCGGTTATGCGGAGAGACTGGAGAAGCTGGGGCTGTTCTCCCTGGAGCAGAGAAGGTTAAGGGGGGAGATCAAAATCGCGAGGGGTTTCGATAGAGTCGATGGGGAGAAACCGTTTCCAACTGGCAGGAGGGGTCGGTGACCAGAGGGCACGGGTTTAAGATAATTGGCGAAAGAACCAGAGGGGGGGGGGGGGGGGGGAGATTTTTTATGCAGAGTGTTCTGATCTGGAACGCGCTGCCTGAAAGGGCGGTGGGAGCAGATTCAGTCATAAAGGGAATTGGATAAATACTCGGAGGGGAGAAATTTGCAGGGTTGTGGGGAAAGAGCAGGAGCGGGGGGAGGCTGTGGGACTAACTGAACAGCTCCTTCAAAGAGCCGGCACAGGCACGATGGGCCGAACGGCCGCCTTGTGTAAGATTCCACGAACTCGGACGATGCCCGGGGCGAGGGGATAGTTGATGATAAACTGGGGCTGTATTCCCAGGAGCAGAGGAGGTTAGGGATTGGTCGTGGCGGCCTGTTGTACAGAGGGTGTGACGACGCCCGCTGCGCGGCGGGTGCGTGGAGGATCAGGGTGGGCTCGACCGTTTTGCCCCCCCCCCCCCTCCAGCAGACGCATGGTTTGCTGAGTCTCGTGAGGAACGGGCACTGGCGGGGAGGGGGGGGGGGGTGGCAGGGAGGCGAGTTAGCGGGCGAAACCCGGTGCCCCACGGACGTGCATCCGCGCAGGAGACAACACTCGGGGAGGGAGGGAGGGAGGGAGGGAGAGGATGTTTCTACGGAGCACGAATAGTTCAGTGTGCGCGCTGACTCTCTGCGCGCCGTCGAGAGAGAGCTGGACCCGGGCGGAGATCACGTCACATAGCAGGTAGGTGGCTTTACAGGTGGGTGACGCGCTGGTCCTTGCCCCGTCATTTAATAAGTTAAGGACGTAGGTCAGCGTCCGTCCGTCCCTAAATTGAGAGAGCGGGTAAGTAATCCAATTTATTAAGTATCCACAGCGCCGAGCGATTGGCGGGGGGGGCCGGCCGGCCGGCCGGCCCACGGGTTGCGCGTGCCCTCGGAGACGGCGTCACCAGTCGGCAGTCGCCAGCGCCAGGGCGAGTAGAACCCAGCAGAGTGGGCTCCGCGCGTCCCCCCCGTTCTGGGCCTTGACTCCGTCCATCCAGTCTTGGTATCGCAAGATGCGAGTGTACACCCCCACCTTCAGCGGCAGCCCGCAGTGCACCCCGAAGCTCGACACCCCCATCACGTAAAACCGGCCGTCGACGTAATCGAAGCACTGCAGCGGCCCCCCGCTGTCCCCCTGCAGAGTTGTTTTGTTTATATATACATAAAAAAAAAATAGAATAAGCGAAGATTAGCGTTTGCATTTTAACGTCCTCTCGCTGTCTATGCCGAACCCCCCCTCTCGTGAGGGAGGGGAGCAGCAGGCCTGGGTACCGCTTGCGATGCTCCTTGGAAAGGTAGGGTATCGATTGGCTGCACCTTGCCCAAAGCACTGACCCTCTGGAGAGCTGCTCGCGGGAAGACAGACCGTTTCTCCCCCCGTCCCCCCCCCCCCCCACCCCGTCCCCCGGAGGCAGAGAAGGGGAAATCGACGTCGTATTTCTGCATGGAATTTACAGCGCGGAAACAGGCCATTCGGCCCAACGGGTCTGTTTCTGCTCCACACGAGCCTCCTCCCCCCCCCCTACTTCATCTCCACCCTATCACCATATCCTTCTATTCCTTTCCCCCTCCTGTGTTTATCCAGCTTCCCCCTTAAACCCATCTATCGTATTCGCCTCACCCACTCCATGTGGGAGCGAGTTCCACATTCTCACCGCTCTCTGGGTAAAGAAGTTTCTCCTGAATTCACTATTGGATTTATTAGTGACTATCTTATGGCCCCCTAGTTCCGATCTCCCCCCACACAAGTGGAAACATCTCTACGTCTGCCTTGTCGAACCCCTTCGTAATTTTCAAGACCTCCATCAGGTCACCCCTCAGCCTTCTCTTTTTTTTTTCTAGAGAAAAGAGCCTCAGTCTTTCCTGGTAGTTTATAACTTCAGTTCTGGTTCCATCACGTACGGAGATACCAGGCACTGGAGACCAAAAGCTCGGTCAGAGAGTGAGGTTTTAAGGCAGGTGAAGAGGCGGAGGGAATTCCAGAGCTTAGGGCCTTGGCAGCTGAAGGCACGGCTGCCAACAATGGGGTGAAGGAAATTTGGGGGGCGCACAAGAGGCCAGGATTGGAGGAGTGCAGAGATCTCGGAGGCCCATGGGATTAAAGGGACAGTGGGAGCGGGGATACAAAATTGGCTACGGGACAGAAAGCAGAGAGTAGTGAACAGTTGTCTTTCAGACTGGAGGGAAGTATACAGTGGTGTTCCCTAGGGGTCGCTATTAGGACTATTGCTCTTTTGGATAATATATTAATGACCTGGACTTGGGTGTACAGGGCACAATTTCAAAGTTTGCAGATGACACAAAACTTAGGAATGTAGTAAACAATGTGGAGGATAGTAACAGACCTCAGGTGGATATAGACAGACTGGTGAAATGGGCAGACAACATGGCAGATGCAATTTAACGCAGAGAAGTGTGAACTGATGCATTTTGGTAGGAAGAACGAGGAGAGGCAATATAAACTAAATGGTACAATTTTAAAGGGAGTGCAGGAACAGACAGACTAGAGAGTGTGTGTATACAAATCTTTGAAGGTGGCAGGACAGGTTCAGAAAGCAGTTAAAAAAGCATATGGGATCCTGGGCTTTATTAATAAAGGCATATAGTGCAAAAGCAAGGAAGTTATGCTAAACCTTTACAAAGCACTGGTTAAGCCCCAGCTGGAGTATGGCGTTCGATCCTGGACGCCACAGGTTAGGAAGGACGTGAAGGCCTTGGAGAGAGTGCAGGGGTTAGATTTACTAGAATGGTACCAGGGATGAGGGACTTAAGTCATGTGGAGAAGCTGGGGTTGTTCTCGTCAGAGCAGAGAAGGTTAAGAGGAGATTTGATGGAGGTGTTGAAAATCATGAAGGGTTTTGATAAGAGTAAATAAAGAGAAACTTTCCAGTGGCAGAAGGGTCGGTAACCAGAGACGACGTGAAACTTTTTTAATGCAGTGAGTTGTGATGATCTGGAATGAGCTGCCTGAAAGGGTGGAGGAAGCAGATTCAATAATAACTTTCAAATGGGAATTGGATAAAAGGAAAAAATTTACCGGGGAAAGAGCAGGGGAATGGGACTAATTGGATAGCTCACAAAAGAGCTGGCACAGGCACGATGGGCCAAATGGCCTCCTTCTGTGCTGTAATACACTGATACTGTGGCTGGAGGAGGTTGCAGAGATGGGGTGGGGAAAGGAGGTGGTGGTGAGGCAGGGCCATGGAGGGGATTTGAACACGAGGATTGTGAATTTTAAAATCGAGGTGTTCCGGGAGCCAGTGTCGGTCAGCGAGCACAGTGGGAGCGAACGGGAATCGGTGCGAGTTAGGATACGGGGGGGCAGCAGAGTTTTGGATGAGCTGAGGTTTACGGAGGGCAGAAGATGGGAGAGCAGTGGAATAGTCGAGCCTGGAGGTCGGGGGGCAGCAGGCTCCCCCCCTTCACTCAAGAGCCTCGGTTCTCTGCTTCCCTGGTTAGCGTTGCTGGTGCCGGCCTGCCCATTCCTCGATCTCATTTTGAGAGTTCAATTTGAGGCGGCGGGATTTGGACGCAGGGCCTGTGGTTTGAGTGGGGCTGGGGCAGTAACCGCTGCACTGTACCGCCGCCTTATATGGACGCTACCTGACAGCTGTCGACAGCCCCCTCCTCGAAGCCGGCACACTGCATGTTGTGCGTGATTATCCCGTCGTACCAGGCTCGCTGATTGCAGACTTTGGTGGGGATCAGGTTCACCTCCGCTTCCTGCAAGATGTCCGAAGCCGGCCCTGAGCAGAAGTAAAAATAATGAGAAGACAGACCGAGTTTTTATTTTTTTTCTCTCTCTCTCTGGTTTTTCTGCCCTCTTTCCCAAGGGGTGTTAGCTGCTGGCTGGTGCACAGCTCCACCAGCGCTAGGCACTGCCCCACAACGGGATCAGGAGTTGGATTTCTGGTCAGTTTCTTTCCTGACCGCAGAGCCCTCCTCCGTCATACGAAACAGGCCGTTTGGCCCATCATGCCCGTGCTGGCTCTTCGATTAGTCCCACTTCCAGTATATATCCGATTCCCTTTTGACAGTTACTATTGAATCTGCTGCAGCGCATTCCAGGTCATAACAACTCGCTGCTTTTAAAAAAAAAAGTCTCACCTCCCCCTCTGGTTCTTTTGCCAATTACCTTAAGTCTGTGTCCTCTGGTTACCGACCCTCCTGCCACTGGAAACAGTTTCTCCTTCTTTACTCCATCAAAACCCCTCATAATTTTCATCCAGGCTCAGCTAACTCGACGCGGTATTGGGTGGCGGACTTGGGTCTTGGTTTTAAATTGGCAATGACGCACAGCAGTCTGTTGTTGCTGGCAGGTCGGCCCCTTGCAGTGTGTGTGTGTGGCAGGGAGATTACCCACAGCACCAAGTAGCTTGTTTTACACATAATTAACAGAGGACCTGCATTTATACAGCACCTTCCACGACCTAACAGAGCGCATAACAGCCAATTAAGTACTTTTGAAGTGTAGCTACTGTTGTAGGGAAACGCGGCAGCCGATTTACGCACAGATAGCAATGTGTTAATGACCAGATCAGCTGGGTTTTTTTTTAATTGATGATGTTTGAGGGATAAATAGTGCTTCGGACACCGGGGGGGAACACCCCCTGCTCTTCAAATAATGTCCACGGGATGAGGGGGCAGACGTTGTCCTCGGTTTAACGTCTCATCCGAAAGACGGCACCTCCGACAGTGCAACGCTCCCTCGGTGACGGCCCTGGGAGTGTCAGCCTGGATTATGTGCCCAAGTCTCTGCCCAGTGGAAAAGGTTTCTGACTCGAAGCCCACGACCTTGCCACTCAGAGGCGCAAGTTATCAGTCCCTGAATGTGATTCGAAGGGGGTTGAAAAGCGCATAGAACATATCCGCGAGGGAACAAAACTCTCAAGACCCTTTGATGATTTTAAAAAGAATGCTAAGCCTACTGTTTCAAGGGTGGGTCACCTACCGTCAACTTCAAGGGCGCCCCAGCCGCTGATGAAGCACAGATTTACGTCAGCCGCTAGGGAGCTATTAATTGGCACGCAGATTGGCTGCACGTAATCGCTGTACACAATCTCCTTTTGCAGCTGCAGCAGGGCGATGTCGTTGTTCAGTGTGTCGGAGTGGAATTGGTCGTGAACGATGATCCTTTTCACCTTCACGATCCTGGTGTGTGCACTGAATTGTGTTTTCTGGTGTAACCCTATCACCACCGCCCACAATTGAGCAATCCTAGGAGGGGGGGGGGGAGAAGTCAAACTGAGAATCAATGGTTGCTTTCGAGTAGGGGGAGGTCTGTAAGTTTCCTCCCTGACTCTCCTGCACAACAACTCCCATTTACACAGTGCCATTAACGCAGTAAAACGTCCCCAAGGCACTTCACAGGAGCGTAAATCAGACAATTTGACCGAGCCACATAAGGAGGTGTTAGGAGAGGTGGCCGATGACTTGGTCAAAGGGGTAGGTTTTAAGGAGCGTCTTAACATAAGAAATAGGAGCAGGAGGAGGCCAATCGGCCCCTCGAGCCTGCTCCGCCATTCAATAAGATCACGGCCGATCTGATCCTAACCTCAAATCTAAATTCATGTCCAATTTCCTGCCCGTAACCCCTAATTCCCTTTACTTCTAGGAAACTGTCTATTTCTGTTTAAAATTTATTTAATGATGTAGCTTCCTGGGGCAGCAAATTCCACAGACCGACCACCCTCCGAGTGAAGAAGTTTCTCCTCATCTCAGTTTTGAAAGAGCAGCCAACTTATTCTAAGATTACGCCCCCTCGTTCCAGTCTCACCCATCCTTGGGAACATCCTTAAAGAATGAGAGAGAGGCGGTGAGGTTTAGGGAGGGAATTCCAGAGCTGAGGGTCCAGACTGCTGAAGGCGCGGCCCCCAGTGGTTGGGGCAAAGTAAACCCGGGGGGAGGGGGGGGGAGGGGGGGGATGCGCGAGGCGCCAGAATTGGAGGAGCGCAGAGATCGCGTAGGGGCTGGAGGAGGTTACAGAGAGAGAGAGAGAGAGATGGTGCTTTCTCTCGCTGGGGTACAATTCCACGAGCGCCTGTAGCCTCCCCACCTAGGACCCCTCCCCACCTAGGACCCCTCCCCACCTAGGACCCCTCCCCACCTAGGACCCCTCCCCACCTAGGACCCCTCCCCACCTAGGACCCCTCCCCAACGGCCGTTCCTTATGAGTGCGGCTAGACAGCGGGATAGAGCCGGGGTCTCCCACCTCAGGACGTCCCAAAGCGCTTTACAGCCAATCAAGTACTTTCGAAGTGTAGTCGCTGCTGTAATGTAGGAAACGCAGCCAATTGTCGCACAGCAAGATCCCACAAACAGCAATGTGATAAATGACCAGATCATTTGTTTTTAGTGATGTTGGTTGAGGGATAAATATCGGCCCCAGGACACCGGGGAGAACTCCCCCCGCCCCCCCTGCTCTTCTTCCAATAGCGGCCGTGGGATCTTTTACATCCACCTGAGAGGGGCAGAGCGGGGGGGCCTCGGTTTAATGTCTCATCCGAAAGACCGCCCCTCCGTCAGTGCGGCGCTCCCTCGCTCCCGCCCCCTCCGTCAGTGCGGCGCTCCCTCGCTCCCGCCCCTCCGACAGTGCGGCGCTCCCTCGGTACCACCCCCTCCGTCAGTGCGGCGCTCCCTCGCTCCCGCCCCTCCGACAGTGCGGCGCTCCCTCGGTACCACCCCCTCCGTCAGTGCGGCGCTCCCTCGCTCCCGCCCCTCCGTCAGTGCGGCGCTCCCTCGCTCCCGCCCCTCCGACAGTGCGGCGCTCCCTCGGTACCACCCCCTCCGTCAGTGCGGCGCTCCCTCGGTACCACCCCTCCGTCAGTGCGGCGCTCCCTCGCTCCCGCCCCTCCGTCAGTGCGGCGCTCCCTCGCTCCCGCCCCTCCGTCAGTGCGGCGCTCCCTCGCTCCCGCCCCTCCGACAGTGCGGCGCTCCCTCGCTCCCGCCCCTCCATCAGTGCGGCGCTCCCTCGGTACCACCCCCTCCGTCAGTGCGGCGCTCCCTCGATACCGCCCCTCCGTCAGTGCAGCGCTCCCTCGCTCCCGCCCCTCCGTCAGTGCGGCGCTCCCTCGGTACCACCCCCTCCGTCAGTGCGGCGCTCCCTCGCTCCCGCCCCCTCCGTCAGTGCGGCGCTCCCTCGGTACCACCCCCTCCGTCAGTGCGGCGCTCCCTCGCTCCCGCCCCTCCGTCAGTGCGGCGCTCCCTCGCTCCCGCCCCTCCGTCAGTGCGGCGCTCCCTCGCTCCCGCCCCTCCGTCAGTGCGGCGCTCCCTCGCTCCCGCCCCTCCGTCAGTGCGGCGCTCCCTCGATACCGCCCCTCCGTCAGTGCAGCGCTCCCTCGCTCCCGCCCCTCCGTCAGTGCGGCGCTCCCTCGCTCCCGCCCCTCCGTCAGTGCGGCGCTCCCTCGCTCCCGCCCCTCCGTCAGTGCGGCGCTCCCTCGCTCCCGCCCCTCCGTCAGTGCGGCGCTCCCTCGTTCCCGCCCCTCCGTCAGTGCGGCGCTCCCTCGCTCCCGCCCCTCCGTCAGTGCGGCGCTCCCTCGATACCGCCCCTCCGTCAGTGCAGCGCTCCCTCGCTCCCGCCCCTCCGTCAGTGCGGCGCTCCCTCGCTCCCGCCCCTCCGTCAGTGTGGCGCTCCCTCGCTCCCGCCCCCTCCGTCAGTGCGGCGCTCCCTCGCTCCCGCCCCTCCGTCAGTGCGGCGCTCCCTCGCTCCCGCCCCCTCCGTCAGTGCGGCGCTCCCTCGCTCCCGCCCCTCCGTCAGTGCGGCGCTCCCTCGCTCCCGCCCCCTCCGTCAGTGCGGCGCTCCCTCGCTCCCGCCCCCTCCGTCAGTGCGGCGCTCCCTCAGTACCGACCCTCCGACAGTGCGGCGCTCCCTCGCTCCCGCCCCCTCCGTCAGTGCGGCGCTCCCTCGCTCCCGCCCCTCCGTCAGTGCGGCGCTCCCTCGCTCCCGCCCCCTCCGAGTGTCAGCCTGGATTATGGGGCTTAAGTCCACAGCTGTCTGACTCAGAGGGGAGGCTGCGTAGGGAGTGGATGGGATGGGCCTGAAGAGATCAGCAAGGAAACTTTTATTTGGCACTCACGTCTTCTGGTTCAAGAAGCAATGTGCAGCTGTGAGAACCCAGCGGGTGTCGATTATTATCCCTCCACAAATGTGCCAGTTTGTTCCACGATAATGGAACTGAATGCTGACCTGCCAGGGCCAGGCACCGGGCAGGGCGTCTCGTCCGCCAACCACTCGAGACGGGACAGGAGTGCTCATCAGCGGGCGCGTTCCGCAGCCTGAGGAGACATGATGAGGAGCCGTTTGAAACACGACGCACCAGTTAGCTTTGACACCTCGCCCGTAAACATCGATTGTTATTAATCCCAGCTTCTCCCCTCACCCACCCTGCGCTCGCTGACCCCCGTTAGCTCCCGATCTGCCAACTCCTCAAATTTAAAATTCTAATCCTCCTGTTCAAATCCCCTCCATGGCCTCCTCGTCCCCCTCTCCCTATCTCTGTAACCTCCTCCGGCCCCTACGACCCTCAGATCTCTGCGTCCCTCCGATTCTGGCCTCTTGCCCGTCCCCCCCGATTTCCATCGCTCCCACCATTGGCGGCCGTGCCTTCAGCTGCCCGGGCCCCGAGCTCTGGAATTCCCTCCCTAAACCTCTCCGCCTCTCTCTCTCTCTCTCTCTCCTCCTTTAAGACGCTCCTTAAAACCTCCCTCTTTGGCCGAGCTTTTGGTCACCTGTCCCTAATATCTCCTCATGTGGCTCGGTGTTAAATTAATTGTCTGCTTTACGCTCCTGTGAAGCGCCTTGGGGATGTTTTACTACGTTAAAAGGTGCTGTCATGAATACACTTTGTCTTTGTTGCCCACTCTGGCTGGCGTGCCACCGCGGCGAAATCCCAGCCCGCCCTCGGTCAGTGTCCACGTTCACCGGTCGTCCAGTCACGGTCAGTGCGGACCAGGCACCGCCCGACCCCTGGCGCAAAGGGCTCGATTCAGGCGAGGGCAGAATCCGCTCCGGTGCCCGTCACTCTGCACCCTGCTGAATCTCACGAACCCCGACTCTGATTTTAAGGTTAGGCCGGCTGTTGGCTCCCCCCAGTGCGATCCCAGCGGATGAGAGAGGGAGAGGAGGAGGATTCCAGTCTTAAATGTGCAGCGGGGCGCTTGGCCCAACTCCCCAGGCCCCCCCCCCCGCCCCCCCCTCGACTTCCAACGTCTGCACACCCTGGGAGCCCCGTTATGCTGTGGCAGGTGCCCGAGCCCGATCGTTAATGATTCCCTCCCCTTCTGTACCGACCCCCGCCCTCACTCCCCGGCGCCGGGTCCCCGACGGAAGCAGGAGGCCCGCCGGCCCCCCGACCGTGGGAAGCTGGCCCGGAATTGGCCGCTGAGCCAAGCTGCCGGTGGGTAGCCAGTGCCCTCCGCGACCGTGGGCCAGGAAATATCAGCGCCTTCAGGAGGGGACGGGAGAAAGAGGGGGGAAAAAAAAAACACGCTCTCCTCCGCCCCCCCCCACTCGCCCCGTCTTGAGGTATTTTAGAGCGAGGGCGAATTTTTACAGCCGCTTGCAACTTTTACCAGAGGCCGGAATCAGGCTCGATGGGCTGAATGGCCTCCTCCTGTGCTGTACGATACTATAGCATGCCCAAGTTGGGATGGTCAGTTTAGGGATGGAAATCGCGGAGGGGGAAACGTCAGGAAACACCGAAGGAAACTCGAAAACAGCCACTCACCAGCCCAACTTGGACGTGTTATAGAATCGCATAGCGCAGAAGGAGGCCATTCTGCCCGTTGTGCCTGTGCTGGCTCTTTGAAAGAGATATCCAATCAGTCCCACTCCTCCTGCCCCTTTCCCCCCAGAGCCCTGAAAACTTTTTCCTTTTCAAGTATTTATCCGATTCCCTTCTGAAAGTTACTATTGAATCTGCTCCCACCGTCCTTTCAGGCAGTGCGTTCCAGATCATCACAACTCACTGGGGAAAGTTGGAGTCCAAGAGTAAGGAAGTCTTACTACAATTGTACAGGGCTTTAGTGAGACCTGACCTGGAGGACTGTGTACAGTTTTGGTCTCCTTATCTAAGGAAGGATAGACTCGCCTTAGAGGCGGTGCAACGAAGGTTCACTAGATTGATTCCTGGGATGAGAGGGTTGTCCTATGAGGAGAGGTTGAGTAGAATGGGCCGATACTCTCTGGAGTTTCGAAGAATGAGAGGTGATCACATTGAAACATATAGGATTCTGAGGGGGGCTTGACAGGGTAGATGCCGAGAGGCTGTTTCCCCCTGGCTGGAGAGTCTAGAACTCGGGGGCATAGTCTCAGGGTAAGGGGTCGGCCGTTTAGGACTGAGATGAGGAGGAATTTCTTCACTCAGAGGGTTGTGAATCTTTGGAATTCTCTACCCCAGAGGGCTGTGGATGCTGAGTCGTTGAATATATTCAAGACTGAGATCGATGGATTTTTGGACTCGAGGGGGAATCGAGGGATACGGGGATCGGGCGGGAAAGTGGAGTTGAGTTCGAAGGTCGGCCATGATCTGATTGAACGGTGGGGCAGGCTCGAGGGGCCGAATGACCTGCTCCTGCTCCTATTTCTTATGTTCTTAAAAAAACATTCTCCTCATCTCCCCTGGTCCTTTTATGAATTATCTTAAATCCGTGTCCTCTGGTCCCCGACCCTCCTGCCACTGGAGACGGTCTCTCCCCATCGACTCGATCAAAACCCCCTCCTAAAATTCTGAACCCCTCCATTAAACCTCCCCCTTAACCCTCTCTGCTCTGAGGAGAACAACCCCCAGCTTCTCCGGTCTCCCCGCGTAACTGAAGTCCCCTCATCCCTGGGACCGTCCTGGTAAATCTCCTCCTGCCCCCTCTCCGAGGGCTTTGGAAATATATCGGCCGTTCCGTCGTCGTCGCTGGGTCAAGATCCTGGAACTCCCGACCGTGGGAGAACCCTCACCGCACGGACTGCAGCGGTTCGAGAAGGCGGCTCACCGAAGGGGGGCCGACCAGGGCCGGGCGATTAAATGCCGGCCTCGCCAGCGATGCCAACGTTCCCCGAGCAAAAAATGTAAAGCAGCTGCCGCAGGTCTCGGCCGGCCAGCACGAGGCGAACCCCGAGCCCCGCCTGCCTGCGTGACGCAGCGAGGGAGCTGGTACAGTCAAAAGGCGGGGGCCGGGTTCCCGATGCCTTACCTCCAACTCTTGCCCCGGACGCTGTCAGCCAGCCGACACAGGCCAACAGCAGTAACGCCCTGCCCAGCTCCATTTCTCGAGACCCCCCCCCTGCTCGTGCTCCTGCTCCCGCCCTCCCCACCCCCCCTGCCCTTTTTACACCCAGCTCCCCCGGGGAGCTCTGACGCACATGATACGAAATCTAGGTGAGACCCTGAGCTGTTAACAGGGCAATCCACAAATCAGGCTAAAGCAGACTCCGAGCCATGAGCAGGCAGCAAGGCTGTAAAACCAAGTCCAGGCCATTAAATTAACATTCACAGGCATGTTTTCACTGTCTCACAAAGAATCTTTATTATACACAAGAGGCAAGCGATGAGATCATCCCAATACCATGCAGAGAGGGCAGGTTAGCCGGACACATGGGGCGTCTCCGCTCTGCTTCAGGCCCTCACCAGCCAGCTGCTGACTGTCTCGCCCTGTGTGACATCAGTGTGTTGTCTGCGATGATTCACAGGCGGCTGAACAACACAAGGGAATAATTTACACCGCCCACCGAGGGAGCGCCGCGCCGTCGGAGGGTCGGTACCGAGGGAGCGCCGCGCCGTCGGAGGGTCGGTACCGAGGGAGCGCCGCGCCGTCGGAGGGTCGGTACCGAGGGAGCGCCGCGCCGTCGGAGGGTCGGTACCGAGGGAGCGCCGCGCCGTCGGAGGGTCGGTACCGAGGGAGCGCCGCGCCGTCGGAGGGTCGGTACCGAGGGAGCGCCGCGCCGTCGGAGGGTCGGTACCGAGGGAGCGCCGCGCCGTCGGAGGGTCGGTACCGAGGGAGCGCCGCGCCGTCGGGGGGTCGGTACCGAGGGAGCGCCGCGCCGTCGGAGGGTCGGTACCGAGGGAGCGCCGCGCCGTCGGAGGGTCGGTACCGAGGGAGCGCCGCGCCGTCGGAGGGTCGGTACCGAGGGAGCGCCGCGCCGTCGGAGGGTCGGTACCGAGGGAGCGCCGCGCCGTCGGAGGGTCGGTACCGAGGGAGCGCCGCGCCGTCGGAGGGTCGGTACCGAGGGAGCGCCGCGCCGTCGGAGGGTCGGTACCGAGGGAGCGCCGCGCCGTCGGAGGGGCCGTCTTTCGCCTGCCGCGTTTCCTACATCACAACAGTGACCGCACTTCAAAAAAATAAACTACTCCTTCGGGTGTGGAAAGTTTCGGGACGTCCCGAGGGGGCGAAAAAAAGTTTTTTCGCCCCACCAGTAAACTCAGGTAAGTTGTGAATTGGGCTCAGGATGAATGATTACCCCCCTCCCTGCCCCCCAAATCTCGCGAACCTGAGCTTCAACCAGAGAATTTCCTCCCGCAAAGCAACTTTCTCAGCCTGGATCTGAAAGGGCCGCACGCGAAATAGTAGATGAAAGGATTCAGGCAACAGTTGAAGAAACTGAACCACTGGCTCATCACAAACAGGACGTGGAAGGCGTTTGGGAGTGAGAAAACGATTTCGGAGACTGCGGCCAGGAAAACGATGAGGGTGGGCGCAAAGCTCAGGGTCAGGATCGCCATCACGACAGCCCCCATCACGATGGCCCGGTGTTTCCTGGCCCCCGTGCCTGGGCTGTCGGAGGTTCTCAGGTGTCTGATGATGCTGCTGTGGGAGAATACAATGACGCAGAATGGAAGGAGGAAGAAAGAGACCACCATCACCATGTAATGGTGGTACGGCTTCTCCCCGTCGGCGTAAGAGGTGATATCCATGCACATGGTGCGGTTCGTGCCCCGGGTTTCAAACGTCTGACTGATCGAGAGCAGGGGGGAGTCCACCACAATCACCGTGACCCACACCAGGACGCACAGCGCTGCGGCGTATCTGCTCGTCCTCCACAGACGGGCCGACAACGGATGCACTATACCCAGGTAGCGGTCGGCGCTTATGACGGTGAGTAACAAGTTCGAAACGTGCATATTGACAAAGAACGAGTAAACAAAGGCGTAGCAGAGGAAAGGTCCAAATGTCCAGCTGTTGTGCAGGAACCGATAGGCGATCATTAAGGGGAGCTCCAGCACGAGGAGCAGGTCAGACATGGCCACGTTCGTCATGAAAATAACAGTGGGATTCTTATTCATGTTAAACAGTATTAATAAAGCCAGAAAGTTAGCCGAGACGCCGACAACACAAATCACCAGCAGTATCGAAGGCAAAACCACGGTCACAAACTTCATGGAGAACAATCTTTCCGTGAAAATTGCAACCTGGGCAGTTAATCCCTCTCTCGATGTATCATAGGAATCTGTGATCAGCGCAGAGCCAGGACATAAAATGAGAAAGGAAATGAACGGTTAGTTGTCTGAGAGCCTTCAAAACCAATTTGCAGTCTTCACATTGAGTTACATCGAGTTTACAGCACAAAAACAGGCCATTCGGCCCAACTGGTCTATCCCGGTGTTTATGCTCCACACGAGCCTCCTCCCTCCCTACTCCATCTCACCCTATCACCATATCCTTCTATTCCTTTCTCCCTCATGTGTTTATCCGGCTTCCCCTTAAATCCATCTCCGCTATTCCCCTCGACCACTCCCTGTGGGAGTGAGTTCCACATTCTCACCGCTCTCTGGGTGAAGAAGTTTCTCCTGAATTCCCGATTGGATTTATTAGCGACTATCTTATATTTATGGCCCCCTAGTTCTGGTCTCCCCCACAAGTGGAAACATCTTCTTTATGTTT
The DNA here is from genome assembly GCF_035084215.1 of Heptranchias perlo. Taxonomy (NCBI): domain Eukaryota; kingdom Metazoa; phylum Chordata; class Chondrichthyes; order Hexanchiformes; family Hexanchidae; genus Heptranchias; species Heptranchias perlo. The sequence continues at coordinate 31,249 of NC_090370.1, read as the reverse complement.
ACCCTATCGAAACCCTTTCATCTATCAGGTCACCCATCAGTCTTTCCTGATAAGCACATCCTCTCAGTTCTGGTATCATCCTTGTAAATCTTTTTTGCACTTCCCCAGTGCCTCTACATCCTTTCTACAATATAGAGACCAGAACTGTGCACAGTGCTCCAAGTGTGGTCTAACCAAGGTATATGGAGACCAGAACTGTGCACAGTGCTCCAAGTGTGGTCGAACCAAGGTATATGGAGACCAGAACTGTGCACAGTGCTCCAAGTGTGGTCTAACCCAGGTTTATGGAGACCAGAACTGTGCACAGTGCTCTGAGTGTGGTCTAACCGAGGTACATGGAGACCAGAACTGTGCACAGTGCTCCGAGTGTGGTCTAACCCAGGTATATGGAGACCAGAACTGTGCACAGTGCTCCGAGTGTGGTCTAACCAAGGTATATGGAGACCAGAACTGTGCACAGTGCTCCAAGTGTGGTCTAACCAATGTACATGGAGACCAGAACTGTGCACAGTGCTCCAAGTGTGGTCTAACCAAGGTACATGGAGACCAGAACTGTGCACAGTGCTCCAAGTGTGGTCTAACCAAGGTATATGGAGACCAGAACTGTGCACAGTGCTCCAAGTGTGGTCTAACCAAGGTACATGGAGACCAGAACTGTGCACAGTGCTCCAAGTGTGGTCTAACCAAAGTACATGGAGACCAGAACTGTGCACAGTGCTCCAAGTGTGGTCTAACCAAGGTATATGGAGACCAGAACTGTGCACAGTGCTCCAAGTGTGGTCTAACCAAGGTACATGGAGACCAGAACTGTGCACAGTGCTCCGAGTGTGGTCTAACCCAGGTATATGGAGACCAGAACTGTGCACAGTGCTCCAAGTGTGGTCTAACCAAGGTACATGGAGACCAGAACTGTGCACAGTGCTCCAAGTGTGGTCCAACCCATGTATATGGAGACCAGAACTGTGCACAGTGCTCCGAGTGTGGTCTAACCCAGGTATGTGGAGACCAGAACTGTGCACAGTGCTCCAAGTGTGTTCTAACCAAGGTACATGGAGACCAGAACTGTACACAGTGCTCCAAGTGTGGTCTAACCAAGGTACATGGAGACCAGAACTGTGCACAGTGCTCCAAGTGTGGTCTAACCAAGGTATATGGAGACCAGAACTGTGCACAGTGCTCCAAGTGTGGTCTAACCAAGGTATATGGAGACCAGAACTGTGCACAGTGCTCCAAGTGTGGTCTAACCAAGGTATATGGAGACCAGAACTGTGCACAGTGCTCCAAGTGTGGTCTAACCCAGGTATATGGAGACCAGAACTGTGCACAGTGCTCCAAGTGTGTTCTAACCAAGGTACATGGAGACCAGAACTGTACACAGTGCTCCAAGTGTGGTCTAACCAAGGTACATGGAGACCAGAACTGTGCACAGTGCTCCAAGTGTGGTCTAACCAAGGTATATGGAGACCAGAACTGTGCACAGTGCTCCAAGTGTGGTCTAACCAAGGTATATGGAGACCAGAACTGTGCACAGTGCTCCAAGTGTGGTCTAACCAAGGTACATGGAGACCAGAACTGTGCACAGTGCTCCGAGTGTGGTCTAACCCAGGTATATGGAGACCAGAACTGTGCACAGTGCTCCAAGTGTGGTCTAACCAAGGTACATGGAGACCAGAACTGTGCACAGTGCTCCAAGTGTGGTCCAACCCAGGTATATGGAGACCAGAACTGTGCACAGTGCTCCGAGTGTGGTCTAACCCAGGTATATGGAGACCAGAACTGTGCACAGTGCTCCAAGTGTGGTCTAACCAAGGTATATGGAGACCAGAACTGTGCACAGTGCTCCAAGTGTGGTCTAACCAAGGTATATGGAGACCAGAACTGTGCACAGTGCTCCAAGTGTGTTCTAACCAAGGTACATGGAGACCAGAACTGTACACGGTGCTCCAAGTGTGGTCTAACCAAGGTACATGGAGACCAGAACTGTGCACAGTGCTCCGAGTGTGGTCTAACCAAGGTATATGGAGACCAGAACTGTGCACAGTGCTCCAAGTGTGGTCTAACCAATGTACATGGAGACCAGAACTGTGCACAGTGCTCCAAGTGTGGTCTAACCAAGGTACATGGAGACCAGAACTGTGCACAGTGCTCCAAGTGTGGTCTAACCAAGGTATATGGAGACCAGAACTGTGCACAGTGCTCCAAGTGTGGTCTAACCAAGGTACATGGAGACCAGAACTGTGCACAGTGCTCCAAGTGTGGTCTAACCAAAGTACATGGAGACCAGAACTGTGCACAGTGCTCCAAGTGTGGTCTAACCAAGGTATATGGAGACCAGAACTGTGCACAGTGCTCCAAGTGTGGTCTAACCAAGGTACATGGAGACCAGAACTGTGCACAGTGCTCCGAGTGTGGTCTAACCCAGGTATATGGAGACCAGAACTGTGCACAGTGCTCCAAGTGTGGTCTAACCAAGGTACATGGAGACCAGAACTGTGCACAGTGCTCCAAGTGTGGTCCAACCCATGTATATGGAGACCAGAACTGTGCACAGTGCTCCGAGTGTGGTCTAACCCAGGTATATGGAGACCAGAACTGTGCACAGTGCTCCAAGTGTGTTCTAACCAAGGTACATGGAGACCAGAACTGTACACAGTGCTCCAAGTGTGGTCTAACCAAGGTACATGGAGACCAGAACTGTGCACAGTGCTCCAAGTGTGGTCTAACCAAGGTATATGGAGACCAGAACTGTGCACAGTGCTCCAAGTGTGGTCTAACCAAGGTATATGGAGACCAGAACTGTGCACAGTGCTCCAAGTGTGGTCTAACCAAGGTATATGGAGACCAGAACTGTGCACAGTGCTCCAAGTGTGGTCTAACCCAGGTATATGGAGACCAGAACTGTGCACAGTGCTCCAAGTGTGTTCTAACCAAGGTACATGGAGACCAGAACTGTACACAGTGCTCCAAGTGTGGTCTAACCAAGGTACATGGAGACCAGAACTGTGCACAGTGCTCCAAGTGTGGTCTAACCAAGGTATATGGAGACCAGAACTGTGCACAGTGATCCAAGTGTGGTCTAACCAAGGTATATGGAGACCAGAACTGTGCACAGTGCTCCAAGTGTGGTCTAACCAAGGTACATGGAGACCAGAACTGTGCACAGTGCTCCGAGTGTGGTCTAACCCAGGTATATGGAGACCAGAACTGTGCACAGTGCTCCAAGTGTGGTCTAACCAAGGTACATGGAGACCAGAACTGTGCACAGTGCTCCAAGTGTGGTCCAACCCAGGTATATGGAGACCAGAACTGTGCACAGTGCTCCGAGTGTGGTCTAACCCAGGTATATGGAGACCAGAACTGTGCACAGTGCTCCAAGTGTGGTCTAACCAAGGTATATGGAGACCAGAACTGTGCACAGTGCTCCAAGTGTGGTCTAACCAAGGTATATGGAGACCAGAACTGTGCACAGTGCTCCAAGTGTGTTCTAACCAAGGTACATGGAGACCAGAACTGTACACGGTGCTCCAAGTGTGGTCTAACCAAGGTACATGGAGACCAGAACTGTGCACAGTGCTCCAAGTGTGGTCTAACCAAGGTATATGGAGACCAGAACTGTGCACAGTGCTCCAAGTGTGGTCTAACCAAGGTATATGGAGACCAGAACTGTGCACAGTGCTCCAAGTGTGGTCTAACCAAGGTACATGGAGACCAGAACTGTGCACAGTGCTCCGAGTGTGGTCTAACCCAGGTATATGGAGACCAGAACTGTGCACAGGGCTCCAAGTGTGGTCTAACCAAGGTACATGGAGACCAGAACTGTGCACAGTGCTCCAAGTGTGGTCCAACCCAGGTATATGGAGACCAGAACTGTGCACAGTGCTCCGAGTGTGGTCTAACCCAGGTATATGGAGACCAGAACTGTGCACAGTGCTCCAAGTGTGGTCTAACCAAGGTACATGGAGATCAGAACTGTGCACAGTGCTCCGAGTGTGGTCTAACCCAGGTATATGGAGACCAGAACTGTGCACAGTGCTCCAAGTGTGGTCTAACCCAGGTATATGGAGACCAGAACTGTGCACAGTGCTCCGAGTGTGGTCTAACCCAGGTTTATGGAGACCAGAACTGTGCACAGTGCTCCGAGTGTGGTCTAACCCAGGTATATGGAGACCAGAACTGTGCACAGTGCTCCGAGTGTGGTTTAACCCAGGTATATGGAGACCAGAACTGTGCACAGTGCTCCAAGTGTGGTCTAACCAAGGTACATGGAGACCAGAACTGTGCACAGTGCTCCGAGTGTGGTCTAACCGAGGTACATGGAGACCAGAACTGTGCAAAGTGCTCCGAGTGTGGTCTAACCCAGGTATATGGAGACCAGAACTGTGCACAGTGCTCCGAGTGTGGTCTAACCAAGGTATATGGAGACCAGAACTGTGCACAGTGCTCCAAGTGTGGTCTAACCAATGTACATGGAGACCAGAACTGTGCACAGTGCTCCAAGTGTGGTCTAACCAAGGTACATGGAGACCAGAACTGTGCACAGTGCTCCAAGTGTGGTCTAACCAAGGTATATGGAGACCAGAACTGTGCACAGTGCTCCAAGTGTGGTCTAACCAAGGTACATGGAGACCAGAACTGTGCACAGTGCTCCAAGTGTGGTCTAACCAAGGTACATGGAGACCAGAACTGTGCACAGTGCTCCAAGTGTGGTCTAACCAAAGTACATGGAGACCAGAACAGTGCACAGTGCTCCAAGTGTGGTCTAACCAAGGTATATGGAGACCAGAACTGTGCACAGTGCTCCAAGTGTGGTCTAACCAAGGTACATGGAGACCAGAACTGTGCACAGTGCTCCGAGTGTGGTCTAACCCAGGTATATGGAGACCAGAACTGTGCACAGTGCTCCAAGTGTGATCTAACCAAGGTACATGGAGACCAGAACTGTGCACAGTGCTCCAAGTGTGGTCCAACCCAGGTATATGGAGACCAGAACTGTGCACAGTGCTCCGAGTGTGGTCTAACCCAGGTATATGGAGACCAGAACTGTGCACAGTGCTCCAAGTGTGTTCTAACCAAGGTACATGGAGACCAGAACTGTACACAGTGCTCCAAGTGTGGTCTAACCAAGGTACATGGAGACCAGAAGTGTGCACAGTGCTCCAAGTGTGGTCTAACCAAGGTATATGGAGACCAGAACTGTGCACAGTGCTCCAAGTGTGGTCTAACCAAGGTACATGGAGACCAGAACTGTACACAGTGCTCCAAGTGTGGTCTAACCAAGGTACATGGAGACCAGAACTGTGCACAGTGCTCCAAGTGTGGTCTAACCAAGGTATATGGAGACCAGAACTGTGCACAGTGCTCCAAGTGTGGTCTAACCAAGGTATATGGAGACCAGAACTGTGCACAGTGCTCCAAGTGTGGTCTAACCAAGGTACATGGAGACCAGAACTGTGCACAGTGCTCCGAGTGTGGTCTAACCCAGGTATATGGAGACCAGAACTGTCCACAGTGCTCCAAGTGTGGTCTAACCAAGGTACATGGAGACCAGAACTGTGCACAGTGCTCCAAGTGTGGTCCAACCCAGGTATATGGAGACCAGAACTGTGCACAGTGCTCCGAGTGTGGTCTAACCCAGGTATATGGAGACCAGAACTGTGCACAGTGCTCCAAGTGTGTTCTAACCAAGGTACATGGAGACCAGAACTGTACACAGTGCTCCAAGTGTGGTCTAACCAAGGTACATGGAGACCAGAACTGTGCACAGTGCTCCAAGTGTGGTCTAACCCAGGTATATGGAGACCAGAACTGTGCACAGTGCTCCGAGTGTGGTCTAACCAAGGTATATGGAGACCAGAACTGTGCACAATGCTCCAAGTGTGGTCTAACCAAGGTATATGGAGACCAGAACTGTGCACAGTGCTCCAAGTGTGGTCTAACCAAGGTATATGGAGACCAGAACTGTGCACAGTGCTCCAAGTGTGGTCTAACCAAGGTACATGGAGACCGGAACTGTGCACAGTGCTCCAAGTGTGGTCTAACCCAGGTATATGGAGACCAGAACTGTACACAATGCTCCAAGTGTGGTCTAACCAAGGTACATGGAGACCAGAACTGTGCACAGTGCTCCAAGTGTGGTCTAACCCAGGTATATGGAGACCAGAACTGTGCACAATGCTCCAAGTGTGGTCTAACCAAGGTACATGGAGACCAGAACTGTGCACAGTGCTCCAAGTGGGGTCTAACCCAGGTATATGGAGACCAGAACTGTGCACAGTGCTCCAAGTGGGGTCTAACCAAGGTATATGGAGACCAGAACTGTGCACAGTGCTCCAAGTGTGGTCTAACCCAGGTATATGGAGACCAGAACTGTGCACAGTGCTCCAAGTGTGGTCTAACCCAGGTATATGGAGACCAGAACTGTGCACAGTGCTCCAAGTGTGGTCTAACCCAGGTATATGGAGACCAGAACTGTGCACAGTGCTCCAAGTGTGGTCTAACCCAGGTATATGGAGACCAGAACTGTGCACAGTGCTCCAAGTGTGGTCTAACCAAGGTACATGGAGACCAGAACTGTGCACAGTGCTCCGAGTGTGGTCTAACCAAGGTATATGGAGACCAGAACTGTGCACAGTGCTCCGAGTGTGGTCTAACCCAGGTATATGGAGACCAGAACTGTGCACAGTGCTCCGAGTGTGGTCTAACCAAGGTACATGGAGACCAGAACTGTGCACAGTGCTCCGAGTGTGGTCTAACCAAGGTATATGGAGACCAGAACTGTGCACAGTGCTCCAAGTGTGGTCTAACCAAGGTATATGGAGACCAGAACTGCGCACAGTGCTCCAAGTGTGGTCTAACCAAGGTACATGGAGACCAGAACTGTGCACAGTGCTCCAAGTGTGGTCCAACCCAGGTATATGGAGACCAGAACTGTGCACAGTGCTCCAAGTGTGGTCTAACCAAGGTATATGGAGACCAGAACTGTGCACAGTGCTCCAAGTGTGGTCTAACCCAGGTATATGGAGACCAGAACTGTGCACAGTGCTCCAAGTGTGGTCTAACCAAGGTACATGGAGACCAGAACTGCGCACAGTGCTCCAAGTGTGGTCTAACCAAGGTACATGGAGACCAGAACTGTGCACAGTGCTCCAAGTGTGGTCTAACCAAGGTATATGGAGACCAGAACTGTGCACAGTGCTCCAAGTGTGGTCTAACCAAGGTATATGGAGACCAGAACTGTGCACAGTGCTCCAAGTGTGGTCTAACCAAGGTATATGGAGACCAGAACTGTGCACAGTGCTCCAAGTGGGGTCTAACCCAGGTATATGGAGACCAGAACTGTGCACATTGCTCCAAGTGTGGTCTAACCAAGGTATATGGAGACCAGAACTGTGCACAGTGCTCCAAGTGTGGTCTAACCCAGGTATATGGAGACCAGAACTGTGCACAGTGCTCCAAGTGTGGTCTAACCCAGGTATATGGAGACCAGAACTGTGCACAGTGCTCCAAGTGTGGTCTAACCAAGGTACATGGAGACCAGAACTGTGCACAGTGCTCCGAGTGTGGTCTAACCCAGGTGTATGGAGACCAGAACTGTGCACCGTGCTCCAAGTGTGGTCTAACCCAGGTATATGGAGACCAGAACTGTGCACAGTGCTCCAAGTGTGGTCTAACCAAGGTACATGGAGACCAGAACTGCGCACAGTGCTCCAAGTGTGGTCTAACCAAGGTACATGGAGACCAGAACTGTGCACAGTGCTCCGAGTGTGGTCTAACCCAGGTACATGGAGACCAGAACTGTGCACAGTGCTCCGAGTGTGGTCTAACCAAGGTACATGGAGACCAGAACTGTGCACAGTGCTCCAAGTGTGGTCTAACCAAGGTACATGGAGACCAGAACTGTGCACAGTGCTCCGAGTGTGGTCTAACCCAGGTATATGGAGACCAGAACTGTGCACAGTGCTCCAAGTGTGGTCTAATCCAGGTATATGGAGACCAGAACTGTGCACAGTGCTCCAAGTGTGGTCTAACCAAGGTACATGGAGACCAGAACTGTGCACAGTGCTCCGAGTGTGGTCTAACCAAGGTATATGGAGACCAGAACTGTACACAGTGCTCCAAGTGTGGTCTAACCAAGGTATATGGAGACCAGAACTGTGCACAATGCTCCGAGTGTGGTCTAACCAAGGTATATGGAGACCAGAACTGTGCACAGTGCTCCGAGTGTGGTCTAACCAAGGTATATGGAGACCAGAACTGTGCACAGTGCTCCAAGTGTGGTCTAACCAAGGTATATGGAGACCAGAACTGTGCACAGTGCTCCGAGTGTGGTCTAACCCAGGTATATGGAGCCCAGAACTGTACACAGTGCTCCGAGTGTGGTCTAACCCAGGTATATGGAGACCAGAACTGTGCACAGTGCTCCGAGTGTGGTCTAACCAAGGTACATGGAGACCAGAACTGTGCACAGTGCTCCGAGTGTGGTCCAACCAAGCTATATGGAGACCAGAACTGTGCACAGTGCTCCAAGTGTGGTCTAACCAAGGTATATGGAGACCAGAACTGCGCACAGTGCTCCAAGTGTGGTCTAACCAAGGTACATGGAGACCAGAACTGTGCACAGTGCTCCAAGTGTGGTCCAACCCAGGTATATGGAGACCAGAACTGTGCACAGTGCTCCGAGTGTGGTCTAACCCAGGTATATGGAGACCAGAACTGTGCACAGTGCTCCAAGTGTGGTCTAACCAAGGTATATGGAGACCAGAACTGTGCACATTGCTCCAAGTGTGGTCTAACCCAGGTATATGGAGACCAGAACTGTGCACAGTGCTCCGAGTGTGGTTTAACCCAGGTATATGGAGACCAGAACTGTGCACAGTGCTCCAAGTGTGGTCTAACCAAGGTACATGGAGACCAGAACTGTGCACAGTGCTCCGAGTGTGGTCTAACCGAGGTACATGGAGACCAGAACTGTGCAAAGTGCTCCGAGTGTGGTCTAACCCAGGTATATGGAGACCAGAACTGTGCACAGTGCTCCGAGTGTGGTCTAACCAAGGTATATGGAGACCAGAACTGTGCACAGTGCTCCAAGTGTGGTCTAACCAATGTACATGGAGACCAGAACTGTGCACAGTGCTCCAAGTGTGGTCTAACCAAGGTACATGGAGACCAGAACTGTGCACAGTGCTCCAAGTGTGGTCTAACCAAGGTATATGGAGACCAGAACTGTGCACAGTGCTCCAAGTGTGGTCTAACCAAGGTACATGGAGACCAGAACTGTGCACAGTGCTCCAAGTGTGGTCTAACCAAGGTACATGGAGACCAGAACTGTGCACAGTGCTCCAAGTGTGGTCTAACCAAAGTACATGGAGACCAGAACAGTGCACAGTGCTCCAAGTGTGGTCTAACCAAGGTATATGGAGACCAGAACTGTGCACAGTGCTCCAAGTGTGGTCTAACCAAGGTACATGGAGACCAGAACTGTGCACAGTGCTCCGAGTGTGGTCTAACCCAGGTATATGGAGACCAGAACTGTGCACAGTGCTCCAAGTGTGATCTAACCAAGGTACATGGAGACCAGAACTGTGCACAGTGCTCCAAGTGTGGTCCAACCCAGGTATATGGAGACCAGAACTGTGCACAGTGCTCCGAGTGTGGTCTAACCCAGGTATATGGAGACCAGAACTGTGCACAGTGCTCCAAGTGTGTTCTAACCAAGGTACATGGAGACCAGAACTGTACACAGTGCTCCAAGTGTGGTCTAACCAAGGTACATGGAGACCAGAAGTGTGCACAGTGCTCCAAGTGTGGTCTAACCAAGGTATATGGAGACCAGAACTGTGCACAGTGCTCCAAGTGTGGTCTAACCAAGGTACATGGAGACCAGAACTGTACACAGTGCTCCAAGTGTGGTCTAACCAAGGTACATGGAGACCAGAACTGTGCACAGTGCTCCAAGTGTGGTCTAACCAAGGTATATGGAGACCAGAACTGTGCACAGTGCTCCAAGTGTGGTCTAACCAAGGTATATGGAGACCAGAACTGTGCACAGTGCTCCAAGTGTGGTCTAACCAAGGTACATGGAGACCAGAACTGTGCACAGTGCTCCGAGTGTGGTCTAACCCAGGTATATGGAGACCAGAACTGTCCACAGTGCTCCAAGTGTGGTCTAACCAAGGTACATGGAGACCAGAACTGTGCACAGTGCTCCAAGTGTGGTCCAACCCAGGTATATGGAGACCAGAACTGTGCACAGTGCTCCGAGTGTGGTCTAACCCAGGTATATGGAGACCAGAACTGTGCACAGTGCTCCAAGTGTGTTCTAACCAAGGTACATGGAGACCAGAACTGTACACAGTGCTCCAAGTGTGGTCTAACCAAGGTACATGGAGACCAGAACTGTGCACAGTGCTCCAAGTGTGGTCTAACCCAGGTATATGGAGACCAGAACTGTGCACAGTGCTCCGAGTGTGGTCTAACCAAGGTATATGGAGACCAGAACTGTGCACAATGCTCCAAGTGTGGTCTAACCAAGGTATATGGAGACCAGAACTGTGCACAGTGCTCCAAGTGTGGTCTAACCAAGGTATATGGAGACCAGAACTGTGCACAGTGCTCCAAGTGTGGTCTAACCAAGGTACATGGAGACCGGAACTGTGCACAGTGCTCCAAGTGTGGTCTAACCCAGGTATATGGAGACCAGAACTGTACACAATGCTCCAAGTGTGGTCTAACCAAGGTACATGGAGACCAGAACTGTGCACAGTGCTCCAAGTGTGGTCTAACCCAGGTATATGGAGACCAGAACTGTGCACAATGCTCCAAGTGTGGTCTAACCAAGGTACATGGAGACCAGAACTGTGCACAGTGCTCCAAGTGGGGTCTAACCCAGGTATATGGAGACCAGAACTGTGCACAGTGCTCCAAGTGGGGTCTAACCAAGGTATATGGAGACCAGAACTGTGCACAGTGCTCCAAGTGTGGTCTAACCCAGGTATATGGAGACCAGAACTGTGCACAGTGCTCCAAGTGTGGTCTAACCCAGGTATATGGAGACCAGAACTGTGCACAGTGCTCCAAGTGTGGTCTAACCCAGGTATATGGAGACCAGAACTGTGCACAGTGCTCCAAGTGTGGTCTAACCCAGGTATATGGAGACCAGAACTGTGCACAGTGCTCCAAGTGTGGTCTAACCAAGGTACATGGAGACCAGAACTGTGCACAGTGCTCCGAGTGTGGTCTAACCAAGGTATATGGAGACCAGAACTGTGCACAGTGCTCCGAGTGTGGTCTAACCCAGGTATATGGAGACCAGAACTGTGCACAGTGCTCCGAGTGTGGTCTAACCAAGGTACATGGAGACCAGAACTGTGCACAGTGCTCCGAGTGTGGTCTAACCAAGGTATATGGAGACCAGAACTGTGCACAGTGCTCCAAGTGTGGTCTAACCAAGGTATATGGAGACCAGAACTGCGCACAGTGCTCCAAGTGTGGTCTAACCAAGGTACATGGAGACCAGAACTGTGCACAGTGCTCCAAGTGTGGTCCAACCCAGGTATATGGAGACCAGAACTGTGCACAGTGCTCCAAGTGTGGTCTAACCAAGGTATATGGAGACCAGAACTGTGCACAGTGCTCCAAGTGTGGTCTAACCCAGGTATATGGAGACCAGAACTGTGCACAGTGCTCCAAGTGTGGTCTAACCAAGGTACATGGAGACCAGAACTGCGCACAGTGCTCCAAGTGTGGTCTAACCAAGGTACATGGAGACCAGAACTGTGCACAGTGCTCCAAGTGTGGTCTAACCAAGGTATATGGAGACCAGAACTGTGCACAGTGCTCCAAGTGTGGTCTAACCAAGGTATATGGAGACCAGAACTGTGCACAGTGCTCCAAGTGTGGTCTAACCAAGGTATATGGAGACCAGAACTGTGCACAGTGCTCCAAGTGGGGTCTAACCCAGGTATATGGAGACCAGAACTGTGCACATTGCTCCAAGTGTGGTCTAACCAAGGTATATGGAGACCAGAACTGTGCACAGTGCTCCAAGTGTGGTCTAACCCAGGTATATGGAGACCAGAACTGTGCACAGTGCTCCAAGTGTGGTCTAACCCAGGTATATGGAGACCAGAACTGTGCACAGTGCTCCAAGTGTGGTCTAACCAAGGTACATGGAGACCAGAACTGTGCACAGTGCTCCGAGTGTGGTCTAACCCAGGTGTATGGAGACCAGAACTGTGCACCGTGCTCCAAGTGTGGTCTAACCCAGGTATATGGAGACCAGAACTGTGCACAGTGCTCCAAGTGTGGTCTAACCAAGGTACATGGAGACCAGAACTGCGCACAGTGCTCCAAGTGTGGTCTAACCAAGGTACATGGAGACCAGAACTGTGCACAGTGCTCCGAGTGTGGTCTAACCCAGGTATATGGAGACCAGAACTGTGCACAGTGCTCCGAGTGTGGTCTAACCAAGGTACATGGAGACCAGAACTGTGCACAGTGCTCCAAGTGTGGTCTAACCAAGGTACATGGAGACCAGAACTGTGCACAGTGCTCCGAGTGTGGTCTAACCCAGGTATATGGAGACCAGAACTGTGCACAGTGCTCCAAGTGTGGTCTAATCCAGGTATATGGAGACCAGAACTGTGCACAGTGCTCCAAGTGTGGTCTAACCAAGGTACATGGAGACCAGAACTGTGCACAGTGCTCCGAGTGTGGTCTAACCAAGGTATATGGAGACCAGAACTGTACACAGTGCTCCAAGTGTGGTCTAACCAAGGTATATGGAGACCAGAACTGTGCACAATGCTCCGAGTGTGGTCTAACCAAGGTATATGGAGACCAGAACTGTGCACAGTGCTCCGAGTGTGGTCTAACCAAGGTATATGGAGACCAGAACTGTGCACAGTGCTCCAAGTGTGGTCTAACCAAGGTATATGGAGACCAGAACTGTGCACAGTGCTCCGAGTGTGGTCTAACCCAGGTATATGGAGCCCAGAACTGTACACAGTGCTCCGAGTGTGGTCTAACCCAGGTATATGGAGACCAGAACTGTGCACAGTGCTCCGAGTGTGGTCTAACCAAGGTACATGGAGACCAGAACTGTGCACAGTGCTCCGAGTGTGGTCCAACCAAGCTATATGGAGACCAGAACTGTGCACAGTGCTCCAAGTGTGGTCTAACCAAGGTATATGGAGACCAGAACTGCGCACAGTGCTCCAAGTGTGGTCTAACCAAGGTACATGGAGACCAGAACTGTGCACAGTGCTCCAAGTGTGGTCCAACCCAGGTATATGGAGACCAGAACTGTGCACAGTGCTCCGAGTGTGGTCTAACCCAGGTATATGGAGACCAGAACTGTGCACAGTGCTCCAAGTGTGGTCTAACCAAGGTATATGGAGACCAGAACTGTGCACAGTGCTCCAAGTGTGGTCTAACCCAGGTATATGGAGACCAGAACTGTACACAGTGCTCCAAGTGTGGTCTAACCAAGGTATATGGAGACCAGAACTGTGCACAGTGCTCCAAGTGTGGTCTAACCCAGGTATATGGAGACCAGAACTGTACACAGTGCTCCGAGTGTGGTCTAACCAAGGTACATGGAGACCAGAACTGTGCACAGTGCTCCGAGTGTGGTCTAACCAAGGTATATGGAGACCAGAACTGTGCACAGTGCTCCAAGTGTGGTCTAACCCAGGTATATGGAGACCAGAACTGTACACAGTGCTCCGAGTGTGGTCTAACCAAGGTACATGGAGACCAGAACTGTGCACAGTGCTCCAAGTGTGGTCTAACCAAGGTACATGGAGACCAGAACTGTGCACAGTGCTCCGAGTGTGGTCTAACCAAGGTATATGGAGACCAGAACTGTGCACAGTGCTCCGAGTGTGGTCTAACCAAGGTATATGGAGACCAGAACTGTACACAATGCTCCGAGTGAAAACTCCATTCCCTGAACCCCCTTCTCTCCCGGTTATTTGAGGTAGTTGAAATCCCCCGTGATTATGATTCGATATCTTTTGTAAATTTGTCTCCATATTTCAGCCTCCCTTCCACTGTTAGGTGGTCTGTAGAATATCCAGATTGACCTGACCGAACCCCTCTTGTCCTTTGCCTCAATCCATATGGATTCTGTTTCTATCTTAATGTTGTTACGTCCCTTTCTTTAAATTGCCTTTGACGTTGCTTCTAATTAATACAGCTACCCCGCCTCCTTCCTACCCCACCCCACCCTTTCTAAATATGTCATGCCCTGCAATATTTAATTGCCGATCCTGTTCTTTCTGTAGCCATGTTTCAGTTATCCCTACCACATCCCGCTATAAATTATTGCCTCCTGTTTTGTTCCGGGTGCTGGGTGCGCGTTGCGCTTCAGGCAAATTCATTCGTTTTTAATAATCATTCCCCCTCGTTTTATTTTTAAGAGTCGTCTTGTCCTCATGTTCCGTGCTGCCGTCATTCTGGTGGAACATTCTGTGACGCGTTCTGAAGTTGAGAGAGTTCAGATACTCAGATAAATTGCTGTCAATTCGTTAGCCGCTAAAGGAAAGTCTGCAAACTGCAGCTTCACTGGGCAAGGTTTGAACAGGACCGTGACAGTGCTGGCTTCCTCAAAATCGGGAAACTCGCTGCCCAGTCTATCAAGTCCCCAGGGATCCAACAGGGGAGATTTGGAGCACTGCTCCACACTGGACTGGAGTTATACCCTACTCAGAGTGGGGACGAGCAGCGGGTCACACGCCGCCCGGCTTTAAATTGCTCAGGGATTGGATCCGAATCCAACTCCACCCCCCCCAGTTATACTGCCCGTTGATTCGCAGTAGTTGGAACCCCAACACACTTTGCCCCAGTACGATGGCGGCTTTAAACACTCTGGCCGCTAAATTGAAGATGGCGCCCTGGCTGCGCACGCACGTCCCCAAAGTGACGCGCGCCGGACGCCATCTTGGCGTGGGAGTTGGCCCGGGCGCAGATACGGAACGCCGGCTGCATGTGGAGCGGGGGAGGAAATGGTGCGAGGCTGATTTAAAGCGATGGACGCCATTTTGGGACTTAACGCTCAACTCAACGCACAGTCTTAACCCCCGACCGTCCGGACGTGTCCAAGAGTGTCTGGAGGAACCCCCCCATCGGCGCTGTTTACAGGGACCGTGCAGGATTTACAGGTTAGCGGCTGGATTATTGCTTCTGGCTGCCGAGACATTTGTGACTGTCTCTGGAGGTCTCCTAGCCTCCAATACTCGGACGCGGGGACATCGCCTGACATTTCGAGACAGGACGTGCGGGAGTGAAGTTGGGAAATGCTTCTACACGCAAAGGATGGGAGACGTTTGGAACGCTCTTCGGCAGACGGCAGTTGATGCCAGCTCACCCGTGAGTGTTAAATCTGAGATTGATAGATTTCTGTGAACCAAGGGTATGAAGGGATATGGGGCTAAGGCGGGTATATGGAGCTGCATCTGTTACCTCGCGTGCGCGATGTCTGATCTCCATTCAGGCTCCGAGCGGACAGCGGGCTGTTATTTTCAGCAAGCAGCAGGTACCGGCTACCTTTAAGAGACATCCTCCCTTTAAGAGATTGGGGCTGGCGGCAATGCGAATTGCATCGAACCCCTCGCTGCTTCGGAACGCAGATCGCAGGTAAGTCTTCAGGCTCGACAAAAGTCTGGTCCTGCCTGCGCAGGGGGCCATTGGACGGAGGGGGCAATGGCGGGTCACACTCCCCGCGCCCAATAATAGGCCCGATCTGATTATAGCCACCCCGCAAATTCAAGTACAAGTCAGTCAAACCCAACTCGAGTTCACCCAGACAAAGCTGTTCCCACCAAATATTATTTGACCTTAATCGCAAATATAAAATCTTCAAATTTCAAAGTCACAAGTTCAACATTGCGAATAAAAATTCTTCTGCTGTGTACGTTTTATTGTTTTTAAAATGTACCTTTATAGTCGGTCTGGTTGTCTGTGAGGAGGCTGGTCCACACCAGGCTGACAATGAGGAGCTGGTATGTGAAAGCCATCGCTCGCTGAGATAATTCTGCTCCTGTGTCTTAACGCCTTATGTTTCCTGAATTCGCAAATGTTGCAAAAATGAACAATATCAGATAAGGCACAGAACCAATCGAGTGTTTCAGTGGTATCGAAATCCTTAACAGGCAAAGGAAGATGACAAGTGAGTCATCTTTTTTTTTAAACTCACCGCAGAATACCCGGCCTCCGATCTGCTGCAGTCAGCACGGTATTTATGTGGCTGGTCCAGTTAAGTTTCTGGTCAATGGTGACCCCCAGGATGTTGATGGTGGGGGATTCGGCGATGGTAATGCCGTTGAATGTCAAGGGGAGGTGGTTAGACTCTCTCTTGTTGGAGATGGTCATTGCCTGGCGTGAATGTTACTTGCCACTTATCAGCCCAAGCCTGGATGTTGTCCAGGTCTTGCTGCATGCGGGCTCGGACTGCTTCATTATCTGAGGGGTTGCGAATGGAACTGAACACTGTGCAGTCATCAGCGAACATCCCCATTTCTGACCTCATGATGGAGGGAAGGTCATTGATGAAGCAGCTGAAGATGGTTGGGCCTCGGACACTGCCCTGAGGAACTCCTGCAGCAACGTCCTGGGGGCTGAGATGATTGGCCTCCAACAACCACTACCATCTTCCTTTGTGCTCGGTATGACTCCAGCCACTGGAGAGTTTCCCCCCCTGATTCCCATTGACTTCAATTTTACCAGGGCTCCTTGGTGCCACATTTGGTCAAATGCTGCCTTGATGTCAAGGGCAGTCACTCTCACCTCACCTCTGGAATTCAGCTCTTTTGTCCGTGTTTGGACCAAGGCTGTCATGAGGTCTGGAGCCGAGTGGTCCTGGCGGAACCCAAACTGAGCATCGGTGAGCAGGTTATTGGTGAGTAAGTGCCGCTTGATAGCACTGTCGACGACACCTTCCATCACTCTGCTGATGACTGAGAGTCACTGGTTGGTCGGCGATTGCTTTAACCAATTCTCATGCAGCAAGGCCCCGCCAACAGCCAGACACAAACCCGACCTGGCCAAAGTGCCCTGTCAATCTTCAGTTGCAACTAAGACCCAGGAAATACAGTGAAACGACCTTCGCTTGGAATAACTGACAGGGCATACAAGACACAAAAAGTGGAGCAAGCCGTTTTATTATCCATCCAGAATTTGAGAACAATTACCAGCTGCTAGAAGTTACATTGCAGAGTAAAGATGCAGAGTATTTCTGTTACAAGCCTTTCCAGCTTCTGCACATCTGGAAATTCAGTTTTAAAATTAAGATCCCTTTTTATTGGAACAGTGTTTTCGAGCCCAACGACACCAGCTCCTGCCGCCCGACAATCATCGCCCGCGACCACCGCGCGGAACAGCGACATAAATCTCCACGTTAATCCAGCCCCGCCACCAGAGGAAAGACAAACAATTTAACAAACAGCGGGAGCTGTGCCAAGTAACGATAAACTTCAGGTGATCTCCCACCAAACGCCAGCGGCCGCGCAGCTCAGGAAACGCGCCCGCCTTCAGCCCGCCCGCGTATTTCGAACCTGCCGGCCGCCTCCCCGAGAGCACACCCCGACGTTTGCACCGTGGCTGTCGCACAGGACGCAGTCCCCGCCGGCTAACAGGAGCAGAGGTCCTTCTAATGATTCGACCGAGCAGATCAAGCACGCTCTCCCCGCCCCCGGCCGGCCTCGGTCCTAATCGCTGCTGGAGGAGGAGGAGGAGGAGGACGAGGAGTGCTGGAAAAGAGATTTGCGTTGCAGGGTTTCAGTTCTCGTTTCTTTTTAACGAAGCTCCGCGCACCGCGAAACCAAATCGAGGAACGGCCCCGCCTTTGCAAAAGGTTTCTTAAGTTTTAAGACGACAATTCGCTCTCCTCTCCTCTCCCCCCACCCCCCCCCCCGCCGCCCCCGGACACACCGCTCCCTGAAGGATTTGGCCATTGGCAGGGTACGGTTCCCAGGGGGACGCTCCCTCTCTGGTCCCGCACTCAAGCGGCCATTAGATTTTCAGTCGGGTTATTTCAACCGCGGAGGAGGAGCTGGATATCGTCGTCCTCTCCTGTCAGCGTCGGGGATGTGGGCATCGCGGGCGAGGCCGGCATTTATTGCCCCCTCCCCTGGTCGCCCCTCGAGAAGGTGCTGCCCTCGTCCTCCTGGATGGTAGAGGTCGTGGGTTTGGGAGGTGCTGTCGAAGAAGCCTTGGCGAGTTGCTGCAGTGCATCCTGTGGATGGTACACACTGCAGCCACAGTGCGCCGGTGGTGAAGGGAGTGAATGTTTAGGGTGGTGGATGGGGTGCCAGTCAAGCGGGCTGCTTTGTCCTGGATGGTGTCGAGCTTCTTGAGTGTTGTTGGAGCTGCACTCATCCAGGCAAGTGGAGAGTATTCCATCACACTCCTGACTCGTGCCTTGTAGATGGTGGAAAGGCTTTGGGGAGTCAGGAGGTGAGTCACTCGCCGCAGAATACCCAGCCTCTGACCTGCTCTCGTAGCCACAGTATTTATATGGCTGGTCCAGTTAAGTTTCTGGTCAATGGTGACCCCCAGGATGTTGATGGTGGGGGATTGGGCGATGGTAATGCCGTTGAATGTCAAGGGGAGGTGGTTAGACTCTCTCTTGTTGGAGATGGTCATTGCCTGGCACTTATCTGGCGCGAATGTTACTTGCCACTTATCAGCCCAAGCCTGGATGTTGTCCAGGTCTTGCTGCATGCGGGAGGAGATTTACCAGAATGGTCCCAGGGATGAGGGGACTTCAGTTATGCGGAGAGACCGGAGAAGCTGGGATTGTTCTCCTTGGAGCAGAGAAGGTTAAGGGGGGAGATTTAATCGAGGTGATCAGAATCAGGAGGGGGGTTTTGATCGAGTCGATGGGGAGAAGCTGTATCTTGTGGTGAGTGGGGCGGTAATCAATGATTGGCTGAAAAACTAGAGGGGAAACGGGGAGAAGGGTCTTTCACCAATCACCTTAAATCCGTGTCCTCTGGTCCTTGACCCTTCCGCCAATGGGAACAGTTTCTCTCTCCATCGACTCTGTCTCGACCCCTCGTGATTTTGAACACCTCGATCAAATCTCCTCTCGACCGTCTCTGCTCCAGGGGAGCACAACCCCCGGCTTCTCCAGTCTCTCCCCGTAACTGAAGCCCCTCATCCCTGGAATCACTCGAGTGAATCTCCTCTGCACCCTCTCCGAGGCCCTCACACCCTTCCCAAAGTGCGGGGGCCCCACGACTGGACGCCAGACTCCGAATGGCCTCCTCCTCCTGTGCTCGACGGTTCTGCGGTTCTAACTCTCCCGCTGGACCCCCCCCCACCTCTTCAAGAGTTGCCCCACCCACACCCTGAAGTCAACCGACCGACCAACCTTCTTCCCGTGCTTCCCGTGCTTCCCGTGTTTCCGTTCCTTTTTCGGCTTCTTCCCGTGTTTCTTGTGGGGGCCGCCCGGAGACCCTCCGTGGTAGGGCAGATGGGCACCCGGCATTCCCAGGGGGTGAGGGTAGGGCTGGGGGTAAGGGCCCACGGGCTGCGGAGGGTGGCCGGGCGGGTGCGGTCCCCCCGAGTAAGGGGGGAACCCCGGCTGGCCGCTCGCAGGAGGGTAAGCAGGGGGCCCCGGGTGGGGGCCGGCCGGAAACGTCCCCCCCGGGGGGTAGGAGGGGTTCGCCCCCGGGGGGTAGGAGGGGGTCGCCCCCGGGGGGTAGGCCCCCGGGGGGTAGGCGGGGTTCGCCCCCGGTGGGTAGGAGGGGGTCCCCCCCGGGGGGTAGGCGGGGGTCCCCCCCGGGGGGTGGGCGGGCTGGGTGTAAGGAGGATGCTGCTCCCCGGGATATGGGCCAGGCTGACCTGAAAAACAAGAGAGAGAGAGAGAGCAAAACTGGGTGAGATATTTCCGCAGTTACAGGTCAGCGCAGTCCCAAAGACTCACTCTGCAAACGCCTCACGGTGAATAACGGGGGGCAGAGTCGAGGAGACCCCTCGAGCCTGTTACACAGGAACAGGAGGAGGCCATTCAGCCCCCCTCGAGCCTGTTACACAGGAACAGGAGGAGGCCATTCAGCCCCTCGAGCCTGTTACACAGGAACAGGAGGAGGCCCATTCAGCCCCCTCGAGCCTGTTACACAGGAACAGGAGGAGGCCATTCAGCCCCTCGAGCCTGTTACACAGGAACAGGAGGAGGCCATTCAGCCCCTCGAGCCTGTTACACAGGAACAGGAGGAGGCCCATTCAGCCCCCTCGAGCCTGTTACACAGGAACAGGAGGAGGCCATTCAGCCCCTCGAGCCTGTTACACAGGAACAGGAGGAGGCCATTCAGCCCCTCGAGCCTGTTACACAGGAACAGGAGGAGGCCCATTCAGCCCCCTCGAGCCTGTTACACAGGAACAGGAGAAGGCCATTCAGCCCCCTCGAGCCTGTTACACAGGGAAAGGAGAAGGCCATTCAGCCCCTCGAGCCTGTTACACAGGGACAGGAGGAGGCCATTCAGCCCCTCTCGAGCCTGTTACACAGAGACAGGAGGAGGCCCATTCAGCCCCCCTCGAGCCTGTTACACAGGAACAGGAGGAGGCCATTCAGCCCCTCTCGAGCCCGTTCCGCCTTTCAATGAGATCACGGCTGCTCTGTATCCGAACTCCATTTCCCCGCGCTGGCCGACCCCCCTCCACTCGCAAACAAAATCCATTGATCTCATGATTTAATATTGTTAACGGGGCGAGCGTCTCCTGCTTTCTGCGGGACAGAGTTTCCACACTCTGACCGCCCTTTGCGTGACGAAGCGCCTCCTGAACGGCCCCGGCTCTGAGTGTTTTTAGGGGGACGGAGGCAGAGCATCGCAGCCGGGAGTCAGCCCCCGCCCTCGCCCGAGACCCACGCAGGGAGCCTCATCCAGCAAATCCACCGACTGCCTGGCTGCTCCCCCCAACCCCGGCCGATTCCTGGCCCAGAGATTCCTCAGCCCCCCCCCCCGGCCCCCCGTCCGCGGCGCTCCCTCACCCTCTCACTCCAGCTCAGATAAGCTGACTCGGGGCCAGGCCTGGGAGTGACGATGGGTCAGTGGGGGGAGTTTAATCAGTGAAACGCAAAGGGAACGGCCGGCAGATTATCCAACGTTCGCACACGGTCCTGCGGGCAACATCGCCGGGACCCCCCCCCGGGCAACACCACCCGGACCCCCCCCGGGCAACATCGCCCAGAGACCCCCCCCGGGCAACACCGCCCGGACCCCCCCCGGGCAACATCGCCCGGACCCCCCCCGGGCAACATCGCCCAGAGACCCCCCCCGGGCGACACCGCCCGGACCCCCCCCCGGGCAACACCGCCCAGACCCCCCCCCGGGCAACACCGCCCAGACCCCCCCCCCCGGGCAACACCGCCCGGACCCCCCCCCGGGCAACACCGCCCAGACCCCCCCCCCCCGGGCAACACCGCCCGGACCCCCCCCCCGGGCAACACCGCCCGGACCCCCCCCCCCGGGCAACACCGCCCGGACCCCCCCCCCGGGCAACACCGCCCGGACCCCCCCCCCCCGGGCAACACCGCCCGGACCCCCCCCCCGGGCAACACCGCCCGGACCCCCCCCCCCCCCGGGCAACACCGCCCAGACCCCCCCCGGGCAACACCGCCCAGACCCCCCCCGGGCAACACCGCCCAGACCCCCCCCGGGCAACACCGCCCAGACCCCCCCCGGGCAACACCGCCCAGACCCCCCCCCGGGCAACATCGCCCAGAGACCCCCCCCCGGGCAACACCACCCGGACCCCCCCCGGGCAACACCGCCCAGACCCCCCCCCCGGGCAACACCGCCCGACAGAACCTCCCAGGGATTTAATTTGCTGCAATTTGCCAGAGGGTCATTTTGCGTATTTGCTTCAGTTAAGACACGTTCCCGGTCAGGTAACACCCCACCCCCTCCTCTCGCCCCCCCTCCTCTCGACCCCCCCTCCTCTCGACCCCCCCTCCTCTCACCCCCCCTCCTCTCGCCCCCCACTCCTCTCGCCCCCCCTCCCCGACCCCCCTCCCCGACCCCCCCGCCTCCCCCCTCCCTATGACAGTGCAGTTCCATTACGTCGGTCTGTTGCCCTGTTCCTATAATGACCTGACCTTCAAGTAATCGACCGATCAACCAAAGTCCACAGACGAGTGATTACACATTGCAATCTGATTACATGTCCCGGCCCGGCCCGGCCTGAGTCACTGCTGCCCCAGCCCTGCGTCAGACTCACAGAATATAATAGAGCGCACAGGGAGACAGTGTTAGACCCACAGAATACAATAGAGCGCACGGGGAGACAGTGTTAGTCCCACAAAATATAATAGAGCGCACAGGGAGACAGTGTTAGACCCACAGAATACAATAGAGCGCACAGGGAGACAGTGTTAGTCCCACAAAATATAATAGAGCGCACAGGGAGAGAGTATTAGACCCACAGAATATAATAGAGCGCACAGGGAGACAGTGTTAGACCCACAGAATATAATAGAGCGCACAGGGAGACAGTGTTAGACTCACAGAATATAATAGAGCGCACGGGGAGAGAGTATTAGACCCACAGAATATAATAGAGCGCACAGGGAGAGAGTATTAGACCCACAGAATATAATAGAGCGCACAGGGAGACAGTGTTAGACTCACAGAATATAATAGAGCGCACAGGGAGAGAGTATTAGACCCACAGAATATAATAGAGCACACAGGGAGACAGTGTTAGACCCACAGAATATAATAGAGCGCACAGGGAGACAGTGTTAGACCCACAGAATATAATAGAGCGCACAGGGAGACAGTGTCAGACCCACAGAATATAATAGAGCGCACAGGGAGAGAGTGTTAGACCCACAGAATATAATAGAGCGCACAGGGAGAGAGTGTTAGACTCACAGAATATAATAGAGCGCATAGGGAGACAGTGTTAGACCCACAGAATATAATAGAGCGCACAGGGAGACAGTGTTAGACCCACAGAATATAATAGAGCGCACGGGGAGAGAGTATTAGACCCACAGAATATAATAGAGCGCACAGGGAGAGAGTATTAGACCCACAGAATATAATAGAGCGCACAGGGAGACAGTGTTAGACTCACAGAATATAATAGAGCGCACAGGGAGAGAGTATTAGACCCACAGAATATAATAGAGCGCACAGGGAGACAGTGTTAGACCCACAGAATATAATAGAGCGCACAGGGAGACAGTGTTAGACCCACAGAATATAATAGAGCGCACAGGGAGACAGTGTTAGACCCACAGAATATAATAGAGCGCATAGGGAGAGAGTGTTAGACCCACAGAATATAATAGAGCGCACAGGGAGACAGTGTTAGACCCACAGAATATAATAGAGCGCACAGGGAGACAGTGTTAGACACACAGAATATAATAGAGTGCAAAGGGAGACAGTGTTAGACCCACAGAATATAATAGAGCGCACAGGGAGAGAGTGTTAGACTCACAGAATAAAATAGAGTGCAAAGGGAGACTGTGTTAGACCCACAGAATATAATAGAGCGCACAGGGAGACAGTGTTAGACCCACAGAATATAATAGAGCGCACAGGGAGACAGTGTTAGACCCACAGAATATAATAGAGCGCACAGGGAGAGAGTATTAGACCCACAGAATATAATAGAGCGCACAGGGAGACAGTGTTGGACCCACAGAATATAATAGAGCGCTCAGGGAGACAGTGTTAGACCCACAGAATATAATAGAGCGCACAGGGAGACAGTGTTAGACCCACAGAATATAATAGAGCGCACAGGGAGAGAGTATTAGACCCACAGAATATAATAGAGCGCACGGGGAGAGAGTGTTAGACGCACAGAATATAATAGAGCACACGGGGAGACAGTGTTAGACCCACAGAATATAATAGAGCACACAGGGAGACAGTGTTAGACCCACAGAATATAATAGAGCGCACAGGGAGACACTATTAGACCCACAGAATATAATAGAGTGCACAGGGAGACAGTATTAGACCCACAGAATATAATAGAGCGCACGGGGAGAGAGTATTAGACCCACAGAATATAATAGAGCGCACGGGGAGAGAGTATTAGACCCACAGAATATAATAGAGCGCAAAGGGAGACAGTGTTAGACCCACAGAATATAATAGAGCGCACAGGGAGAGAGTGTTAGACTCACAGAATATAACAGAGCGCACAGGGATACAGTGTTAGACCCACAGAATATAATAGAGCGCACAGGGATACAGTGTTAGACCCACAGAATATAATAGAGCGCACGGGGAGACAGTGTTAGACCCACAGAATATAATAGAGCGCACAGGGAGACAGTGTTAGACATACAGAATACAATAGAGCACACAGGGAGAGAGTATTAGACCCACAGAATATAATAGAGCGCACAGGGAGAGAGTATTAGACCCACAGAATATAATAGAGCGCACGGGGAGAGAGTATTAGACCCACAGAATATAATAGAGCGCACAGGGATACAGTGTTAGACGCACAGAATATAATAGAGCGCACAGGGATACAGTGTTAGACCCACAGAATATAATAGAGCGCACGGGGAGACAGTGTTAGACCCACAGAATATAATAGAGCGCACAGGGAGACAGTGTTAGACCTACAGAATACAATAGAGCGCACAGGGAGAGAGTATTAGACCCACAGAATATAATAGAGCGCACAGGGAGAGAGTATTAGACCCACAGAATATAATAGAGCGCACGGGGATACAGTGTTAGACCCACAGAATATAATAGAGCACACAGGGAGACAGTGTTAGACCCACAGAATATAATAGAGCGCACAGGGAGACAGTGTTAGACCCACAGAATATAATAGAGCGCACGGGGAGAGAGTATTAGACCCACAGAAAATAATAGAGCGCACAGGGAGACAGTGTTAGACCCACAGAATATAATAGAGCGCACAGGGAGACAGTGTTAGACCCACAGAATATAATAGAGCGCACAGGGAGAGAGTGTTAGACCCACAGAATATAATAGAGCGCACAGGGAGAGAGTGTTACACTCACAGAATATAATAGAGCGCACAGGGATACAGTGTTAGACACACAGAATATAATAGAGCGCACGGGGAGAGAGTATTAGACCCACAGAATATAATAGAGCGCACAGGGAGACAGTGTTAGACCCACAGAATATAATAGAGCGCACAGGGAGACAGTGTTAGACCCACAGAATATAATAGAGCGCACAGGGAGACAGTGTTAGACCCACAGAATATAATAGAGCGCACAGGGAGAGAGTGTTAGACTCACAGAATATAATAGAGCGCACAGGGATACAGTGTTAGACCCACAGAATATAATAGAGCGCAAAGGGAGACAGTGTTAGACCCACAGAATATAATAGAGCGCACAGGGAGAGAGTATTAGACCCACAGAATATAATAGAGCGCACAGGGAGACAGTGTTAGACCCACAGAATATAATAGAGCGCACGGGGAGAGAGTATTAGACACACAGAATATAATAGAGCACACAGGGAGACAGTGTTAGACCCACAGAATATAATAGAGCGCACAGGGAGACAGTGTTAGACCCACAGAATATAATAGAGCGCATGGGGAGAGAGTATTAGACCCACAGAATATAATAGAGCGCACAGGGAGACAGTGTTGGACCAACAGAATATAATAGAGCGCACAGGGAGACAGTGTTAGACCCACAGAATATAATAGAGCGCACGGGGATACAGTGTTAGACCCACAGAATATAATAGAGCGCACAGGGAGACACTATTAGACCCACAGAATATAATAGAGTGCACAGGGAGACAGTATTAGACCCACAGAATATAATAGAGCGCACAGGGATACAGTGTTAGATCCACAGAATATAATAGAGCGCACAGGGATACAGTGTTAGACCCACAGAATATAATAGAGCGCACAGGGAGACAGTGTTGGACCCACAGAATATAATAGAGCGCACAGGGAGAGATTATTAGACCCACAGAATATAATAGAGTGCACAGGGAGACAGTATTAGACCCACAGAATATAATAGAGCGCACAGGGATACAGTGTTAGACCCACAGAATATAATAGAGCGCACAGGGATACAGTGTTAGACCCACAGAATATAATAGAGCGCACAGGGAGACAGTGTTGGACCCACAGAATATAATAGAGCGCACAGGGAGAGATTATTAGACACACAGAATATAAAAGAGTGCACAGGGAGACAGTGTTAGACCCACAGAATATAATAGAGTGCACAGGGAGAGATTATTAGACACACAGAATATAAAAGAGTGCACAGGGAGAGAGTGTTAGACCCACAGAATATAATAGAGCGCACAGGGAGAGAGTATTAGACCCACAGAATATAATAGAGCGCACAGGGAGACAGTGTTAGACCCACAGAATATAATAGAGCGCACGGGGAGAGAGTATTAGACACACAGAATATAATAGAGCACACAGGGAGACAGTGTTAGACCCACAGAATATAATAGAGCGCACAGGGAGACAGTGTTAGACCCACAGAATATAATAGAGCGCATGGGGAGAGAGTATTAGACCCACAGAATATAATAGAGCGCACAGGGAGACAGTGTTGGACCAACAGAATATAATAGAGCGCACAGGGAGACAGTGTTAGACCCACAGAATATAATAGAGCGCACGGGGATACAGTGTTAGACCCACAGAATATAATAGAGCGCACAGGGAGACACTATTAGACCCACAGAATATAATAGAGTGCACAGGGAGACAGTATTAGACCCACAGAATATAATAGAGCGCACAGGGATACAGTGTTAGATCCACAGAATATAATAGAGCGCACAGGGATACAGTGTTAGACCCACAGAATATAATAGAGCGCACAGGGAGACAGTGTTGGACCCACAGAATATAATAGAGCGCACAGGGAGAGATTATTAGACCCACAGAATATAATAGAGTGCACAGGGAGACAGTATTAGACCCACAGAATATAATAGAGCGCACAGGGATACAGTGTTAGACCCACAGAATATAATAGAGCGCACAGGGATACAGTGTTAGACCCACAGAATATAATAGAGCGCACAGGGAGACAGTGTTGGACCCACAGAATATAATAGAGCGCACAGGGAGAGATTATTAGACACACAGAATATAAAAGAGTGCACAGGGAGACAGTGTTAGACCCACAGAATATAATAGAGTGCACAGGGAGAGATTATTAGACACACAGAATATAAAAGAGTGCACAGGGAGAGAGTGTTAGACTCACAGAATATAATAGAGCGCACAGGGATACAGTGTTCGACCCACAGAATATAATAGAGCGCACAGGGATACAGTGTTAGACCCACAGAATATAATAGAGCGCACAGGGAGACAGTGTTGGACCCACAGAATATAATAGAGCGCGCAGGAAGACGGTGTTCGACCCACATGAAAAATGAGTAGATTTACACCAATGATATCGAGAAGGCAGAGTCATTAACAACTCGTTACCTGGGTGGTTCCACATTTTTAATCGAGCGCTTGTCTGGAAAAAAACAAAAGCAGAATGAGGAGAGTCACCGAAACCTGCCGGAAACGGCAGCATTAAATCCCGTCCGCGGTGACAGGTCCGCCCACTCAGAGTTCCTCAGCCTCGTCCCTCGCGCCCCACGGGGGGGGGGGCCGGGCTCTGCCGCCAGCGACGGAGCCCCCCCTCCTCCCCGTTAGTTGTTTGGTCACCCGCCGCCCCTTTGCGACCGGACGCGGCAGGACCGCGGAGCCTCGGCCCCGGGCGGGGCCGCTAAGCCGCGTCCGTCGCGCGCTGCTCCGCGTCGCGGGGGGTGGGGGGTGGGGCGGTCCCGCGCTGTGGGTTCACCGGGTTGGCGCCTCGTGCCCCCGGGGTATTCGCGGCACTGCTCGCCTCACTGAAGACGGGTCGGTTACCTGGAGGGGCGAGGGGACGGCGAGGGGACGGCGGGGGGGACGGCGAGGGGGACGGCGGGGGGACGGCGAGGGGGACGGCGAGGGGACGGCGAGGGGGACGGCGGGGGGACGGCGAGGGGGACGGAGAGGGGGACGGAGAGGGGGACGGAGAGGGGGACGGCGGGGGGACGGCGAGGGGGACGGAGAGGGGGACGGAGAGGGGGACGGCGGGGGGACGGCGGGGGGACGGCGAGGGGGACGGCGGGGGGGGACGGAGAGGGGGACGGAGAGGGGGACGGCGGGGGGACGGCGAGGGGGACGGCGGGGGGGCGGCGAGGGGGACGGCGAGGGGGACGGCGAGGGGGACGGCGAGGGGGACGGCGAGGGGACGGCGGGGGGGCGGCGAGGGGGACGGCGAGGGGGACGGCGGGGGGACGGCGAGGGGGACGGCGAGGGGGGCGGCGAGGGGGACGGCGAGGGGGACGGCGGGGGGGCGGCGAGGGGGACGGCGAGGGGGACGGCGGGGGGACGGCGAGGGGGACGGCGAGGGGGACGGCGAGGGGACGGCGAGGGGGACGGCGAGGGGGACGGCGAGGGGGACGGCGGGGGGACGGCGAGGGGGACGGCGAGGGGGACGGCGAGGGGGACGGCGGGGGGACGGCGAGGGACAGTTCACAGTGCGATACAATTCTGCCGCTGCCCCAGCGCGAGGAGTTAGTGCCACTCGACACGACACGACACGACCGACCGACGGACGGTGGCCTCAGCGGGAAGACGGGACTCGAGGACCGTGCGGTGGTGACGCCTCCCGATACTGTCGCGGACAGGTCCCCCCCAGCCCCGGGGATCTCACCGTCCCCCGGGGATCTCACCGTCCCCCCGGGGATCTCACCGTCCCCCCCGGGGATCTCTCTCCCCCCGTGATCTCTCTCTCTCTCCCCGTGATCTCTCTCTCTCTCCCTGTGATCTCTCTCCCCCTGTGATCTCTCTCTCTCCCCCGTGATCTCTCTCTCTCCCTGTGATCTCTCTCTCTCCCTGTGTGTCTCTCTCTCTCCCCCTGTGATCTCTCTCTCTCCCCCCGTGATCTCTCTCTCTCCCCCCGTGATCTCTCTCAATCCCTGTGATCTCTCTCTCTCCCCCCGTGATCTCTCTCTCTCCCCCCGTGATCTCTCTCTCTCTCCCTGTGATCTCTCTCTCTCTCCCCCTGTGTCTCTCTCTCTCTCCCCCGTGTCTCTCTCTCTCCCCCCGTGTCTCTCTCTCTCTCTCCCTCTCTCTCCCTGTGTCTCTCTCTCTCTCTCCCTGTGTCTCTCTCTCTCTCCCCCGGTGTGTCTCTCTCTCTCCCCCTGTGTCTCTCTCTCTCTCCCCCTGTGATCTCTCTCTCTCTCCCTGTGTGTCTCTCTCTCTCCCCCTGTGTGTCTCTCTCTCTCCCCCTGTGATCTCTCTCTCTCCCCCTGTGATCTCTCTCTCTCTCCCCCTGTGATCTCTCTCTCTCTCCCCCTGTGATCTCTCTCTCTCTCCCCCTGTGATCTCTCTCTCTCTCCCTGTGATCTCTCTCTCTCTCCCCGTGATCTCTCTCTCTCTCTCCCCGTGATCTCTCTCTCTCTCTCCCCGTGATCTCTCTCTCTCTCTCCCCGTGATCTCTCTCTCTCTCTCCCCGTGATCTCTCTCTCTCTCTCCCCGTGATCTCTCTCTCTCTCCCCGTGATCTCTCTCTCTCTCCCCGTGATCTCTCTCTCTCTCCCCGTGATCTCTCTCTCTCCCCGTGATCTCTCTCTCTCTCCCCGTGATCTCTCTCTCTCTCCCCGTGATCTCTCTCTCTCCCTGTGATCTCTCTCTCTCCCCGTGATCTCTCTCTCTCCCTGTGATCTCTCTCTCTCCCCGTGATCTCTCTCCCCGTGATCTCTCTCTCTCTCCCCCTGTGATCTCTCTCTCTCCCCTGTGATCTCTCTCTCTCTCCCTGTGATCTCTCTCTCTCCCAGTGTTCTCTCTCTCTCTCCCTGTGATCTCTCTCTCTCTCCCAGTGATCTCTCTCTCTCTCCCTGTGATCTCTCTCTCTCTCTCTCCCCTGTGATCTCTCTCTCTCCCAGTGATCTCTCTCTCTCCCCCCGTGATCTCTCTCTCTCTCCCCCTGTGATCTCTCTCTCTCCCCCTGTGATCTCTCTCTCTCTCCCTGTGATCTCTCTCTCTCTCCCTGTGATCTCTCTCTCTCTCCCAGTGTTCTCTCTCTCTCTCCCTGTGATCTCTCTCTCTCTCCCAGTGATCTCTCTCTCTCTCCCTGTGATCTCTCTCTCTCTCTCCCCCTGTGATCTCTCTCTCTCCCAGTGATCTCTCTCTCTCCCCCGTGATCTCTCTCTCTCTCTCCCCCTGTGATCTCTCTCTCTCTCTCTCCCTGTGATCTCTCTCTCTCCCTGTGATCTCTCTCTCTCTCTCCCTGTGATCTCTCTCTCTCCCTGTGATCTCTCTCCCTCTCACTGTGTGTGTCTCTCTCTCTCCCCCTGTGATCTCTCTCTCTCTCCCCCTGTGATCTCTCTCTCTCTCCCCCTGTGATCTCTCTCTCTCTCTCCCCCTGTGATCTCTCTCTCTCTCCCCCTGTGATCTCTCTCTCTCTCCCCCTGTGATCTCTCTCTCTCTCCCCCTGTGATCTCTCTCTCTCTCCCCCTGTGATCTCTCTCTCTCTCCCCCTGTGATCTCTCTCTCTCTCCCCCTGTGATCTCTCTCTCTCTCCCCCTGTGATCTCTCTCTCTCTCCCCCTGTGTCCCTCTCTCTCTCCCCTCTCTCTCTCTCTCTCTCTCACTGTGTGTCTCTCTCTCTCTCTCACTGTCTCTCTCTCTCTCTCTCTCCCTGTGATCTCTCTCTCTCTCTCACTGTCTCTCTCTCTCTCTCTCTCCCTGTGATCTCTCTCTCTCTCTCACTGTCTCTCTCTCTCTCTCTCTCCCTGTGATCTCCCTCTCTCTCCCTGTGATCTCTCTCTCTCTCTCCCTGTGTGTGTGTCTCTCTCTCTCTCCCTGTGTCTCCCTCTCTCTCTCTCCCTGTGTCTCCCTCTCTCTCTCTCCCTGTGTCTCCTCTCTCTCTCTCCCTGTGTCTCCCTCTCTCTCTCTCCCTGTGTCTCTCTCTCTCTCTCTCTCCCTGTGTATCTCTCTCTCTCTCTCTCCCTGTGGTGTCTCTCTCTCTCCCTGTGTCTCCCTCTCTCTCTCTCCCTGTGTCTCCCTCTCTCTCTCTCCCTGTGTCTCTCTCTCTCTCTCTCTCCTGTCTCTCTCTCTATCTCCTGTGTCTCTCTCTCTCTCTCTCCCTGTGTCTCTCTCTCTCTCTCCCTGTGTCTCTCTCTCTCTCTCCCTGTCTCTCTCTCTATCTCCCTGTGTCTCTCTCTCTCTCTCTCCCTGTGTCTCTCA
>NC_090369.1:3792081-3883389 GCF_035084215.1 Heptranchias perlo | reverse complement strand
TGGGGGGAGAGGGGGAGAGGGAGAGAGAGAGAGGGGGGAGAGGGGGAGGGGGGAGAGGGAGAGAGAGGGAGGGGGAGAGAGAGGGAGAGGGGGGGAGAGAGTGAGAGGGAGAGAGAGGGGGGAGAGGGGGAGAGAAAGGGGGAGAGAGAGAGGGAGAGAGAGAGGGAGAGAGAGAGGGGGCAGAGAGAGAGAGGGAGGGAGGGGAGAGGGGGGGAGAGAGAGGGGGGGAGAGAGAGAGAGGAGAGGAGAGAGGGAAGGGGGGAGAGAGAGAGGTGAGAGAGAGAAAGGGAGAGAGAGGGAAGGGGGGAGAGGGAGAGAGAGAGAGAATGAGATGAGAGAGGGTGAGGAGAGAGAGAGGGGAGAGAGAGAGAGAGGGGAGAGGGAGAGAGAGAGGGGAGGGAGAGAGTGAGAGGAGAGAGAGAGAGAGGGGGAGAGGGAGAGAGAGGGGGGAGAGGGAGAGAGAGGGGAGAGAGAGGGGGAGAGAGAGAGGGGGAGAGGAGGGGGAGAGAGGAGAGAGAGGAGTCACATTCAGACAAACGGAGAGGGAGAGGAGAGAGGGAATGGAGAGAGAGGAGAGATTAGACATGGAATCGGGTGGAGTGCAAGCAGGTGCTTTAAGTGAGACTGAGAGTGGGTACCTTTGTGGCGAGGAGCCTGGTCAGATAGATCTCGGACACCATCTTGCTGCTGCGGTCTCCCTCCTTCTGATCCATGTGATCGTGGTTCCTCACTAGATGCCAAAGTTTGGTGCCTGTCTCCTGGTCGGGAGTGATCATGGGAACGCGGGAACGCATGCTGTCGGGGCTGCTGGCGGTCCGCAACATGCTCTCTGGGGGCGGAAAGAAAAGGGCAACGGCCGTAAGACTCTCGTACGGCCGACGTGGCAAAGTTAGTCAGTCTCCAAACCCACCGTAGCCCCCTAATCCCACCCACCCACCTTCTCCCCGTATCCCTCAATCCCACCCACCCGCCTTCTCCCCATATCCCTCAATCCCACCCACCCACCTTCTCCCCGTATCCCTCAATCCCATCGACCCACCTTCTCCCCGTATCCCTCAATCCCACCCACCCACCTTCTCCCCGTATCCCTCAATCCCACCCACCCACCTTCCACCTTCTCCCCGTATCCCTCAATCCCACCCACCCACCTTCTCCCCGTTTCCCTCAATCCCACCCACCCACCTTCTCCCCATATCCCTCAATCCCACCCACCCACCTTCTCCCCATATCCCTCAATCCCACCTACCCACCTTCTCCCCATATCCCTCAATCCCACCCACCCACCCTCTCCCCATATCCCTCAATCCCACCCACCCGCCTTCTCCCCATATCCCTCAATCCCACCGACCCACCCTCTCCCCATATCCCTCAATCCCACCCACCCACCTTCTCCCCATATCCCTCAATCCCACCTACCCACCTTCTCTCCATATCCCTCAATCCCACCGACCCACCTTCTCCCCGTATCCCTCAATCCCATCGACCCACCTTCTCCCCGTATCCCTCAATCCCATCGACCCACCTTCTCCCCGTATCCCTCAATCCCACCCACCCACCTTCTCCCCGTATCCCTCAATCCCACCGACCCACCTTCTCCCCGTATCCCTCAATCCAACCCACCCACCTTCTCCCCATATCCCTCAATCCCACCTACCCACCTTCTCCCCATATCCCTCAATCCCACCGACCCACCTTCTCCCCGTATCCCTCAATCCCACCCACCCACCTTCTCCCCGTATCCCTCAATCCACCGACCCACCTTCTCCCCGTATCCCTCAATCCCACCCACCCACCTTCTCCCCATATCCCTCAATCCCACCTACCCACCTTCTCCCCATATCCCTCAATCCCACCGACCCACCTTCTCCCCATATCCCTCAATCCCACCTACCCACCTTCTCCCCATATCCCTCAATCCCACCGACCCACCTTCTTCCCGTATCCCTCAATCCCACCTACCCACCTTCTCCCCATATCCCTCAATCCCACCGACCCGCCTTCTCCCCGTATCCCTCAATCCCACCTACCCGCCTTCTCCCCGTATCCCTCAATCCCACCTACCCACCGTCTCCCCATATCCCTCAATCCCATCGACCCACCTTCTCCCCATATCCCTCAATCCCACCCACCCACCTTCTCCCCGTATCCCTCAATCCCACCCACCTTCTCCCCATATCCCTCAATCCCACCTACCCACCTTCTCCCCGTATCCCTCAATCCCACCCACCCACCTTCTCCCCATATCCCTCAATCCCACCCACCCACCTCCTCCCCATATCCCTCAATCCCATCGACCCACCTTCTCCCCATATCCCTCAATCCCACCCACCCACCTTCTCCCCATATCCCTCAATCCCACCGACCCACCTTCTCCCCATATCCCTCAATCCCACCCACCCGCCTTCTCCCCATATCCCTCAATCCCACCGACCCACCTTCTCCCCATATCCCTCAATCCCACCTACCCACCTTCTCCCCGTATCCCTCAATCCCACCTACCCGCCTTCTCCCCATATCCCTCAATCCCACCGACCCACCTTCTTCCCATATCCCTCAATCCCACCTACCCACCTTCTCCCCGTATCCCTCAATCCCACCTACCCGCCTTCTCCCCATATCCCTCAATCCCACCGACCCACCTTCTCCCCATATCCCTCAATCCCACCGACCCGCCTTCTCCCCATATCCCTCAATCCCACCGACCCGCCTTCTCCCCGTATCCCTCAATCCCACCGACCCGCCTTCTCCCCGTATCCCTCAATCCCACCGACCCGCCTTCTCCCCGTATCCCTCAATCCCACCGACCCGCCTTCTCCCCGTATCCCTCAATCCCACCGACCCGCCTTCTCCCCGTATCCCTCAATCCCACCG
Organism: Heptranchias perlo; assembly: GCF_035084215.1. Classification (NCBI taxonomy): domain Eukaryota; kingdom Metazoa; phylum Chordata; class Chondrichthyes; order Hexanchiformes; family Hexanchidae; genus Heptranchias; species Heptranchias perlo. The sequence continues at coordinate 3,880,518 of NC_090369.1, read as the reverse complement.
ACCCGCCTTCTCCCCATATCCCTCAATCCCACCGACCCACCTTCTCCCCATATCCCTCAATCCCACCGACCCGCCTTCTCCCCATATCCCTCAATCCCACCTACCCACCTTCTCCCCATATCCCTCAATCCCATCGACCCGCCTTCTCCCCGTATCCCTCAATCCCACCCACCCACCTTCTCCCCATATCCCTCAATCCCACCCACCCACCTTCTCCCCATATCCCTCAATCCCACCCACCCACCTTCTCCCCATATCCCTCAATCCCACCCACCCGCCTTCTCCCCATATCCCTCAATCCCACCCACCCGCCTTCTCCCCATATCCCTCAATCCCACCTACCCACCTTCTCCCCGTATCCCTCAATCCCACCCACCCACTTTCTCCCCATATCCCTCAATCCCACCGACCCACCTCCTCCCCATATCCCTCAATCCCACCGACCCACCTTCTCCCCATATCCCTCAATCCCACCCACCCACCTTCTCCCCATATCCCTCAATCCCACCCACCCACCTTCTCCCCATATCCCTCAATCCCACCGACCCACCTTCACCCCATATCCCTCAATCCCACCGACCCACCTTCTCCCCATATCCCTCAATCCCACCGACCCACCTTCTCCCCATATCCCTCAATCCCACCCACCCACCTTCTCCCCATATCCCTCAATCCCACCGACCCACCTTCTCCCCATATCCCTCAATCCCACCGACCCACCTTCTCCCCATATCCCTCAATCCCACCGACCCACCTTCTCCCCATATCCCTCAATCCCACCCACCCACCTTCTCCCCATATCCCTCAATCCCACCTACCCGCCTTCTCAGGTGGTATTCAGGGATATGGTGAGAAGATGGATAGGTGGGAATGAGGGATACGGGGAGAAAGTGGGAATAAGGGATACAGGGAGAAAGTGGGGATGAGGGATACTGGGAGAAGGTGGGGATGGGGTATACGGGGAGAAGGTGGGATTGAGGGATACGGGGAGAAAGTGGGGATGAGGGATACTGGGAGAAGGTGGGGATGGGGTATACGGGGAGAAGGTGGGATTGAGGGATACGGGGAGAAAGTGGGGATGAGGGATACGGGGAGAAGGTGGGGTTGAGAGACATGGGGAGAAGGTGGGATTGAGAGACATGGGGAGAAGGTGGGATTGAGAGACATGGGGAGAAGGTGGGATTGAGAGACATGGGGAGAAGGTGGGATTGAGAGACATGGGGAGAAGGTGGGGATGGGGGATACGGGGAGAAGGTGGGATTGAGAGACATGGGGAGACGGTGGGGATGGGGGATACGGGGAGAAGGTGGGATTGAGAGACATGGGGAGAAGGTGGGGATGGGGTATACGGGGAGAAGGTGGGATTGAGGAATACGGGGAGAAGGTGGGGCTGGGGGATACGGGGAGAAGGTGGGATTGAGGAATACGGGGAGAAGGTGGGGCTGGGGGATACGGGGAGAAGGTGGGGGATGAGGGATAAGGGGAGAAGGTGGGATTGAGGGATACGGGGAGAAGGTGGGATTGAGGAATACGGGGAGAAGGTGGGGCTGGGGGATACGGGGAGAAGGTGGGGCTGGGGGATACGGGGAGAAGGTGGGGCTGGGGGATACGGGGAGAAAGTGGGATTGAGGGATACGGGGAGAAGGTGGGGGATGAGGGATAGGGGGAGAAGGTGGGGTGAGGGATACGGGGAGAAGGTGGGATTGAGGAATACGGGGAGAAGGTGGGATTGAGAGATACGGGGAGAAGGTGGGATTGAGGAATACGGGGAGAAGGTGGGATTGAGGAATACGGGGAGAAGGTGGGATTGAGAGATACGGGGAGAAGGTGGGATTGAGAGATACGGGGAGAAGGTGGGATTGAGGGATACGGGGAGAAGGTGGGATTGAGGGATACGGGGAGAAGGTGGGATTGAGAGATACGGGGAGAAGGTGGATTGAGAGATACGGGGAGAAGGTGGGATTGAGAGATACGGGGAGAAGGTGGGATTGAGAGATACGGGGAGAAGGTGGGATTGAGAGATACGGGGAGAAGTTAGGGAAGATGGGGCTGGTCTATCAAACGCAACCTTTTGTTTGGCCTAATGATCTGTCCTTAACAATTCTTGCGCTGCGAGACAGAAGACGAGACACGATTCCGCTGACGAACGAACACTCCACAAACACGATGGTTCGGCGGCAGAGCTTACCGTAACGGCTGAGCGACCTTGTAAAGGTGAAGGAGTTGACGATGTTGTAGGCAGAGATTTGCTTGGGAACCAGGGCCACTGCGGATCCGTCGGTGACCTGCGAGAAAGTAAGCCAGTCAACGCTGGGCATTTTCCAGCTTCTACCTCGGTCAAGCGAGCCGAGCGTCAGTAGGTAGATATTCAGCCAAGGGGGGAATCGCGAGACCGATCCTGTCTCCCCCCCCCCCCCCCCCCCCCCACTCCTCCCGCACGTCCTTCCGGCAAGGGGTGCACTGCGCCCTGCGGGGCCAGGGAGACTCCCAGGTCGTGCGCCCGGCCTGCCTCTGGGTCATGTGGTGGTCTCCGACAGTGACCCCTGCTTTAAAGTGCAGCGTCAGCTGAGCACAGGACCCCACGGGCGCATGTGAGACGATCCCACGACCGCTATTGGAAGAAGAGCAGTGGGTGGAGTTGGGGGGGGGGGGAAAAACGATGGACGGGTTGCATAGGCAGAGGCACGATGGGCAGAATGGCCTCCGCCTGTGCTGTACCCACTGTGATAGACTAGGCTTGTATTCCCTTTGAGTTTACAAGCCTGAGGGGCGATGTAGTCGAGGTGTTTGAAATGATATAAGAGTTCGATCGGGTAGATACAGAGAATGATCCGGCACAGGAGAAGGCCTTTCGGCCCATCGTGCCTGTGCCGGCTCTTTGAAAGAGCTGTCCCAATTAGTCCCACACTCCCCCATGCTCTTTCCCCCCGTAGCCCTGCAAATTTTTCCCCTTCAAGTATTTCTCCGATTCCCCTTTCGAAAGTTATTATTGAATCTGCTTCCACCGCCCTTTCAGGCAGGAATGTCTCCTCATCTCCTCCTCTGGCTCCTTTCCCCGATGATCTTAAATCTGTGCGTCCTCTGGTTACCGACCCTCCTGCCAGTGGAAACCGTTTCTCCTCACTGACTTCGAAACCCCCCTCGTGACTTTGAGCACCTCGACTGAATCTCCCCCTTTAGCCGTCTCCGCTCTGAGGAGAAAGACCCCAGTTTCTCCAATCTCTCCGCAGAGCTGAGGAGGCGGGGGAAATCCCGGACGACGAGAGGGCACAATCTGGGGATCGGCCGCCACGTGATAGAATGGCGGAGCAGGCCCGAGGGGCCGAGCGGCCCCCCCCCCGTTCCACGCACCTGGTAGTGCACCAGCGTGTTGAGCCTTTTCCAGTCGTACTCGATTTTCGTCGTGACGTCCTCGTCCTGGAGAATGACCCGTGCACCCCGACCTTGACTCCACTCTGCGCAGGACCGAGAACGACAAAAAGCAAACCACAAATCAACCCCTCAACCCCCGTTCTGCAGACGTCAACCCCAACTGAAAGGAACGCGAGGTGCTGGAGGAGGCGCAAAGGGAAGGATCACAAGGAGAGGCGGTCGCGGGCACAGAGCGAGGCCGTTCGGCCCTTCGAGCACGTGCTCGTGAGAGCAATCCGGTCGGCCCCACTCCCCCGTAGCCCCTTCAAGTATTTATCCAATTCCTTTTTGAAAGCCCCGATTGAATCTGCTTCTGCCACCCTTTCAGGCGGCGCGTTCCAGGTCAATCGCAGTGTAAAAAAGCGGTGGGAATGGTTTCTCCTTACTTACTTTTATCTGCACCCTTTATGATTTTGAACACTCCCTATCAAATCTCCTCTCAACCTTCCCTGCTCTAAGGCGCCAAGTATGGGATACTCGGCTTTGTAAATAGGGGCATTGATTACAAAAGCAAGGAAAGTTATGCCAAATCTTTACAAGACACTGGTTAGACCCCAGCGGGAGTATTGGGTCCAATTCTGGGCACCGCACTTTAGGAAGGATGTCAAGGCCTTAGAGAGGAGATTTGCTAGAATGGTACCAGGGATGAGGGACTCCAGTTGTGTGGAGAGACTGGGGTTGTGCTCCTCAGAGCAGAGAACGTTAAGGGGAGATTTAACAGAGGCGTTCAGAATCACGATAGAGCAAGTGGGGAGAAACTCTTTCCTCTGGCAAGTGGGTCGGTAACCAGGGGTGAACATAATTGGGAAAAAAGAATTAGAGAGAGTGATGAAGAGAAATTTATTCACGCACAGGGTTGTTTAGACCTGGAACGCAGAGCCTGGAAGAGCCAATTCCACCGAAACTTTCAAAAGGCGATTGGACGTTTACTTGACGAGGACTAATTTGCCGGGTTATAGGAACAAAGCTGGGGACAGGGACGAACGGACAGCTCTTTCACAGAGCCAGCAAAATACAAAGAGCAGAACGGCCTCCTTCTGTGCGGTAAGATTCTATGATTGTATGACACCAGAACCGAGAGGTTTTCACTTATCGGGGAAGGCCGAACGGGCTGGGGCTCTTCTCTCTAAAAGGTTGAGGGGGTGGCCTGAGAGAGGTCTTTAAAATGATGAAGGGGTTTCGATAGGGGAGACGGAGAGAAGGTGTTTCCACTTGTGGGGGAGACCAGAACGAGGGGCCATCAATATAAGAGAGTCACTAATAAATCCAATCGGGGAATTCAGGAGAAACTTCTTCACCCAGAGAGCGGTGAGAATGTGGAACTCGCTCCCACATGGAGTGGTCGAGGGGAATAGAATCGACGGGTTTAAGGGGAAGCTCGATAAACACATGAGGGAGAGAGGAATAGAAGGAGATGGTGATAGGGTGAGATGGAGTCGGGAGGGAGGAGGCTCGTGTGGAGCATAAACACCGGGATAGACCGGTTGGGCCGAATGGCCTGTTCCTGTGCTGTACATTCGATGCAATACAGTGATTCTCTCCACCTCCCCCTCCCTCCTGAAGACGCTCACTCTTGTTGGGGTACGGCAGCCCTCTGCTCCCCCACCCCGGGTGACCATTCTTCATGCGGGACCCAAAGGCGCAAACTATTCGACCATGGGCGGAGCGTCACATCCGAGCCCATTCCTTCCTGCCCTCGCGCGATTCCCGCATATACCTCCACCCCGCCGTCCCCCCCACTCCCACCCACCCACCCCCAAATGGGCGTACCTAGGTCCATGTCCTCCGCCTTGGGCCGCTGGGAGTAGGGCATCCCTTTGTAGACCGCGTCGAGAAGCTTGTCCTTGACTTGGGTGATTGTGTCACAGTTCAGCACCTTGACGGGGATCTGGGTGGCGTTCCCGTTCTCCGCACACATACAGGTCAGCGTCTGCAAAAAGCAAAGAAGATTAGAAAGCAATTTGCATCTCTCCGGCCCCTTTCACCACCTCGGGACGTCCCAAAGCTCCTCACAGCCAATGGAGTACTTTTTTCTTTGAAGTGTAGTCACTGTTGTAATGTAGGAAACGCGGCAGCCAATTTGCGCACAGCAAGATCCCACAAACAGCGATGTGATAAATGACCAGATCATCTGTATTTCTAGTGATGTTGGTTGAGGGATAAATTTTGGCCTCAGGACACCAGGAGAACTCCCCCTCCCCTCCTCCTGCTCTTCTTCCAATAGCGGCCGTGGGATCTTTTACATCCAACCGAGAGGGCAGACGGGGGGCCTCGGTTTAACGTCTCATCCCGAAAGACGGCCCCTCCGACAGTGCGGCGCTCCCTCAGTCCTGGCACCGGGGGGAGTGTCGGGCCCGGATTATGGGGCTCGAGTCCGTGGAGCGGGGGCTCGAACCAGCGACCTTCTGACTCAGAAGCGAGACCCACTGAGGCACGGCTGACACCTGACGCAGTGGGAACCTCACCCGTACACAACTGTCCCCCTCCCCAGGCCTTGCTCCAGGTTAATGCGATAATCTACTTTATCTGTGAGCTGTGTTTGTTGTAACAGGCTGATAGAGGCTACAGCGCCTCCTCTGGACAGGAGTTTTACAAAAAAGTGGCAACGGTGCCACCTAGTGAAGCAAGAATGAACAACAACAACAATGTGGGTTGGAAGGTCGTGAGTTCGAGCCCCACTCCATGGCTTGGGCTCATAACCGTACAACGCCAACCTGCATTTATATAGCGCCCAAACGTCCCAAGGCGCGTAAATCAGACCAAAAATAGACACCAAGCCACATAAGGAGATATTAGGGTAAGTTACTTGGTCAAAAAGGTCGGTTTTAAGGAGCGTCTTAAAGCAGGAGAGAGAGGCGGAGAGGTTTAGGGAGGGAATTCCAGAGCTTGGAGCCCAGGCACGGCCGCCAATGGTGGAGCGATGGGAATCGGGGGATGCGCAAGAGGCCGGAATTGGAGGAGGCCATTGGTTTCGGTGGACTGGGAGTGAGACAGCTTGACCAACTCGAGAACTTTACAGGGGAAGGGAAATCGCACTTAAATCAATCCAATTTTCTGTGCCATTCTGTCAAATTGATCCCGAAGCTGTCACAAGTGGGTATCCGCCAATAGGTCAGCCCAGAGCGAGTCAGCAAAAAGAGAACAATGCTCCCTCCAGACGTAGCCCACGTTCGACAGGACGGGATCTCGGATTGGGCCATGGAATGAAACATTCACACGCCCATTATCAGGCTTAACGAAGATCCCATTCACACGCCCATTATCAGGCGTAACGAAGATCCCATTCACATGCCCATTATCAGGCTTAACGAAGATCCCATTCACATGCCCATTATCAGGCTTAACGAAGATCCCATTCACATGCCCATTATCAGGCTTAACGAAGATCCCACTCACTCACCCATTATCAGGCTTAACGAAGATCCCACTCACTCACCCATTATCAGGCTTAACGAAGATCCCATTCACACGCCCATTATCAGGCTTAACGAAGATCCCACTCACTCACCCATTATCAGGCTTAACGAAGATCCCACTCACTCACCCATTATCAGGCTTAACGAAGATCCCATTCACACGCCCATTATCAGGCTTAACGAAGATCCCATTCACACGCCCATTATCAGGCGTAACGAAGATCCCATTCACATGCCCATTATCAGGCTTAACGAAGATCCCACTCACACGCCCATTATCAGGCTTAACGAAGATCCCACTCACTCACCCATTATCAGGCTTAACGAAGATCCCACTCACTCACCCATTATCAGGCTTAACGAAGATCCCACTCACTCACCCATTATCAGGCTTAACGAAGATCCCATTCACATGCCCATTATCAGGCTTAACGAAGATCCCATTCACACGCCCATTATCAGGCTTAACGAAGATCCCAGTCACACGCCCATTATCAGGCTTAACGAAGATCCCATTCACATGCCCATTATCAGGCTTAACGAAGATCCCATTCACACGCCCATTATCAGGCTTAACGAAGATCCCAGTCACACGCCCATTATCAGGCTTAACGAAGATCCCACTCACACGCCCATTATCAGGCTTAACGAAGATCCCATTCACATGCCCATTATCAGGCTTAACGAAGATCCCATTCACATGCCCATTATCAGGCTTAACGAAGATCCCATTCACACGCCCATTATCAGGCTTAACGAAGATCCCATTCACCGCACTGGGTGGTGGCGATTCCCCAGATTATGGTTAATGCAAATTGTAGGGTCCCTGAAGTGGAACGTGAACTACATCGAAATTACAGCACAGAAACAGGCCATTCGGCCCGACTGGGCTATCCCGGTGTTTATGCTCCACATGAGCCTCCTCCCTCCCTACTCCATCTCACCCTATCACCATCTCCTTCTGTTCCTTTCTCCCTCATGTGTTTATCGAGCTTCCCCTTAAATCCATCGATTCTATTCCCCTCGACCACTCCATGTGGGAGCGAGTTCCACATTCTCACCGCTCTCTGGGTAAAGAAGTTTCTCCTGAATTCCCAGATTGGATTTATTAGTGACTCTCTTATATTGATGGCCCCCTCGTTCTGGTCTCCCCCACAAGTGGAAACACCTTCTCTACGTCTACCCTATCGAAACCCCTTCATTTATTGGTGACTGTCACATATTTATGGCTCTGGTGAGACCTCACCTGGAGTACTGTGTACAGTTTTGGTCTCCTTATCTAAGGAAGGAGATACTTGCCTTAGAGGCGGTGCAATGAAGGTTCACTAGATTAATTCCTGGGATGAGAGGGTTGTCCTATGAGGAGAGATTGAGTAGAATGGGCCGATACTCTCTGGAGTTTAGAAGAATGAGAGGTGATCTCATTGAAACATCTAAGATTTTGAGGGGGCTCGACAGGGTAGATGCTGAGAGGCTGTTTCCCCCTGGCTGGAGAGTCCAGAACCAGGGGGCATAGTCTCAGGATAAGGGGTCGGCCATTCAAGACTGAGATGAGGAGGAATTTCTTCACTCAGAGGGTGGTGAATCTTTGGAATTCTCTCCCCCAGAGGGCTGTGGATGCTCAGTCGTTGAGTATATTCAAGGCTGAGATGGATAGATTTTTGGGGAATCGAGGGATATGGGGATCAGGCGGGAAAGTGGAGTTGAGGTCGAAGATCAGCCATGATCTGATTGAGTGGCGGAGCAGGCTCGAGGGGCCGAATGGCCTGCTCCTGCTGCTATTTCTTATGTTCTTATGGCCTCCCCCTCCCAGGCAATAGGACGCCTTGCCACAGTTAGCGGAAATTCGCAAAAAAAAAAGCCCCATCGCCCGCCTCGCGAGGACTCACCAGCATCTTGTAGTCGATTTGCTGCCGGATGAGCTTGTCCTCGCTGAGGGAGTAGCGGGCCTCCCCGGTGATCGAGTCGATCGGCCCCTTCTCCATTTGCTGCTTGATGGCACAGTACAGCATGAACAGTGGCTCCCCCACGCACTCCTGCACAAAGGAAGGAGCAAGGGTTTCAAATCGCTGGGTTCAGCCCCGGCTGGAGGATTGTGGCCAATTCTGGGCACCGCGCTTTAGGAAGGACGTCAAGGCCTTGGGGAGGGGGCCGGAGGTGATTTACCAGAACGGTACCAGGGATGAGGGACTTCAGTTACGCGGAGAGACTTGAGAAGCCGGGGTTGTTCTCCTCAGCGAGGAGATTTAATCGAGGTGTTCGAGATTTGATGGAGTAAATAAGGAGAAACGGTGGGCAGGAGGGTCGGGAAGCAGATTTCAGATAAACGGGAGACGAGCCAGAGGGGGAGAGATGAGGAATTTTTTTGACGCAGCGAGTTGTTCTGATCTGGAATTCGCTGCCTGAGCGGGCGGTGGAAGCAGATTCAATAATAACCTTCAAAAAGGGGAATCGGAGAAATATTTGAAATTAATTTCGAAGAGCCGGCATCGGGAACGATGGGCTGAGCGGCCTCAGTCTGGGCTGTGCGATTCCATAAGCTGGGCGTGGTACTGGGAGGGTGGCTGGCATCAGTGCGACTGCACCCCTTTCAGGAGAATAAAAAAAGTGCAGTATGAGTGAAAATCTGAAGGATTGATTGAGGTGGTTTACTGGTTTGCAAAAGGCCAAGATGTGAGCCAGTATAGGCGATGGCGATGGCAGGGGGCGGCGGAGGGAGAACTGAACACGAGAGAGGTGGCTGGGGAGACCCGACTGAGCGAACGTGGCCCTTTGTAGCTGGCTGATTTATAAGCCTGAGCACCCAGCAGACCAGGCACTAGGCCGCACACAGCTTCCCTGAGCAGCCAGCCGCCGTGTCTGCCCAGCCGCTTTGCGCTCAGACGCCTGGCGCTGTTCTGGCAGGAGACGGGCCTGGACTGGCACCTGCCCCCCGCCCCCGCTCTCTCACAGCCGGCCGAGATGGGCTAACGGTGGCCCAAAGAGCGGGGGGCAGATTGAGGGCTGGACTCTGCCTGCTCTGCTGAACGATGTGTTTAACCCCAGACGCTCTGTCTCTTGCTCGTGCTGCCGTCTGGACGCCCTGGCTAAAACGGCGGGCGGAGCAAATTCTCCAGAACGCCTTGACGCAATGTCAATCTGCTCCCGTCCGGCCCTCCCGTCATTTCGGGGCTCCCTCACTAATCGGGGGGGTGGGGGGGCCAAGCGGTCCTGCTCCCGTTAGCTCGCTGCGTTTGAAATCGGGAAATGGCGGGCGTTTCCGATCTCACGGGCGTAGAATCGCGGGCAGGGACTGCTGCGTCCTCTTCTCGCAGGTAACCCGACACACCCTCTCTTTAAGCATCCTCCAAAACATGGCTGCCCCCCCGTATCCTAACTCGCACCGAGTCCCGTTCTCCCATCACCCCCCCGGTGCTCGCTGAACGACACTGACTCCCGGTCCGGCAATGCCTCCATTTTAAAATTCTCATCCTTGTTTTCAAATCCCTCCTCACCCTCCCCTCCCTCCCCATCTCTGTAACCTCCTCCAGCCCCTACGACCCTCCCAAGATCTCCGCGCTCCTCCAATTCCGGCCTTTTGCGCATCCCCCGATTTTAAAGTTAACCCCCCCACCCCTTGCTGCTGCGTCCAGATAAAAGTTTCCGCTTCCCGGTCCCGGTTAGCTGATCTCAGCTGGGATTGTCGGTCGTGGGAGGGAAGGGGCAGCGACATCTGCCCTCGGAGCCCCTGGGCCAGGGAGGAACAGAATCAGCTCAGGGTTCTCCCACCCCACCCCCCAACAACAAGCCCCCCCCCACCGACCCCCTCCGTTCCCGCTCGCTATCCGAGGACCCGATCGGATTCGGCCGCGACGCCCCCCACAGTCGAACAGCTCGCCGTCAGAACAAGTGGTGGGGGTAAGGATCCCCGGAGGGAGACGTACACACCATCCCCCCCCCTCACCAAACCCCCGGCAAGAAATCGGCAGGTTCTTACACTTTGGAAATTTGAGACAGTTGCTGGAACGATGGGCCGAATGGCTCCTCCTGCCCCTGTATCATTCGATGATTCCATCACAGCAGCAGAAAGAGTTGCAGTCAACAGCTGGCAAGGGTCGTGGCGATCTCGCTGCTGTCTTGGTGACGGGTGAGTGATGGATTAGGGACGTAATTGCTCGAGCGGTCGTCTGGCGGGAGGGAGACCGACTCTCCGTCAGTGTCAATTCCCACTCCATCACTCAGACCGGCCTCCAGGCAGTCAGAGCGACCCGCTGCCCTCGCTGGGTCACCCCCCCACTGACAGCCCCGTCACTTCCAACTAAGAATTCAGAGATTCCCCCTTGCTGCGTGCCATTTTGACGCCTGTTAACTTAGACAGCTTGGCTCAGTCAGGGGGACGCGCTCCCGTCCTGGAGTCGGATGGTCGTGTGTTCGAGGCCCGGTCCGGGGCTTGAGCACGTAACCTGCAACCGTGCATTTGTATAGTGCCTTGGACGTAGTGGGAATGAGTCAGACAAAAAAAGCTGACACTGAGCCAAAAGATGGAGACATTAAGACAGGTGAAACAAAGCTCGGTCACAGAGGTAGAATTACGGAGTGTCTACAGCACAGAAACAGGCCATTCGGCCCTACTGCTCCGTGCTGGTGTTTATGCTCCACACGGGCCTCCTCCCTCCCGACTCCATCTCACCCTCTCCTTCTATCCCTTTCTCCCTCATGTGTTTATCGAGCTTCCCCTTAAACCCATCGATTCTATTCCCCTCGACCACTCCCTGTGGGAGCGAGTTCCACATTCCCACCGCTCTCCGGGAAAAGAAGCTCAGTAGGTTTTAAGGAGCGTCTTAAAGGAGAGAGAGAGAGAGAGAGAGAGAGGCGGAGAGGTTTAGGGAGGGAATTCCAGAGCGTGGGGCCCGGGCAAACACGGAGCGATGGGAATCGGGGGGGATGAGCAAGAGGCCGGAATTGGAGGAGGGCGGAGGGTTGGAGGAGGTTACAGGGATAAGGAGGGCCAGGGAGGGATTGGAACAGGAGGATGAGAATTTTTAAAATCGAGGCGTTCCCGGACCGGGAGCCGATATCGGTCAGCGAGCACAGCGGGGGGTGATGGGTGAACGGGACTCGGTGCGAGTTAGGGTACGAGGGGGGAGGGGGAGAGGCAGAGGGGGAAAAGCACCGAAGGGAGATTCCCCACTCGAGTGGCGTCACTTACCTTCAGAAACCGATGGAGTAAGAAGGTGAACCAGTTTGTCAGCATTTTCTCAGCTACCGACTCGGTCCTGAAACGAGTACAAGGCACGAGTTAGAAACACGGCCAGATCGGACTGTGCAACTCCCCCCTCGCACCGCGGCGGCCCGGCAAACACCCGCACCGTCCGAGTCAGGCGCTGAGCCAAACGGACCAGGAAGGCTGCATCTCCACACAGGATCGTGCCGAGGTGGCCAGTGGTCTGGCGGGCGTGTGATGTGGGGTGAGGCAGGGGAACGAGGGCCCAGGGAAGGACCAGGGAACGTGGGAGGAGGGAGGGAGGAGAGGAGACGAGGAGTCAGGGAAGGATGAGGAGATGTTGGGGGAGGGAGGGGGAGAGGAGGACTCAGGGGAGGATGAGGAGACGTTGAGGGAGGGAGGAGAGGAGGACTCAGGGGAGGATGAGGAGATGTTGGAGGAGGGAGGGAGGAGAGGACTCAGGGGAGGATGAGGAGATGTTGAGGGAGGGAGGGGGAGAGGAGGACTCGGGAGGATGAGGAGACATTGAGGGAGTGAGGGAGAGGAGGATGAGGAGACGTTGAGGGAGGGAGGAGAGGAGGACTCAGGGGAGGATGAGGAGATGTTGGGGGAGGGAGGGAGGAGAGGAGGACTCAGAGGAGCATGAGGAGACGTTGAGGGAGGGAGGAGAGGAGGACTCAGGGGAGGATGAGGAGATGTTGGAGGAGGGAGGGAGGAGAGGAGGACTCAGGGGAGGATGAGGAGACGTTGAGGGAGGGAGGGGGAGAGGAGGACTCAGGGGAGGATGAGGAGACGTTGAGGGAGGGAGGGGGAGAGGAGGACTCAGGGGAGGATGAGGAGATGTTGAGGGAGGGAGGGGGAGAGGAGGACTCGGGAGGATGAGGAGACATTGAGGGAGTGAGGGAGAGGAGGATGAGGAGACGTTGAGGGAGGGAGGGAGAGGAGGACTAAGGGGAGGATGAGGAGATGTTGGAGGAGGGAGGGAGGAGAGGAGGACTCAGGGGAGGATGAGGAGATGTTGGGGGAGGAAGGGAGAGGAGGACTGAGGGGAGGATGAGGAGACGTTGAGGGAGGGAGAGGAGGACTCAGGGAAGGATGAGGAGATGTTGAGGGAGGGAGGGGGGAGAGGAGGACTCAGGGAAGGATGAGGAGATGTTGGAGGAGGGAGGGAGGAGAGGAGGACCAGGGGAGGATGAGGAGACGTTGAGGGAGGGAGGGAGGAGAGGAGGACTCAGGGGAGGATGAGGAGATGTTGAGGGAGGGAGGGGGGAGAGGAGGACTCAGGGAAGGATGAGGAGATGTTGGAGGAGGGAGGGAGGAGAGGAGGACCAGAGGAGCATGAGGAGACGTTGAGGGAGGGAGGAGAGGAGGACTCAGGGGAGGATGAGGAGATGTTGGAGGAGGGAGGGGGGAGAGGAGGACTCAGGGGAGGATGAGGAGATGTTGGAGGAGGGAGGGAGGAGAGGAGGACTCAGGGGAGGATGAGGAGATGTTGGGGGAGGGAGGGAGGAGAGGACTCAGGGGAGGATGAGGAGATGTTGGAGGAGGGAGGGAGGAGAGGACTCAGGGGAGGATGAGGAGATGTTGGAGGAGGGAGGGAGGAGAGGAGGACTCAGGGGAGGATGAGGTGATGTTGGAGGAGGGAGGGAGGAGAGGACTCAGGGGAGGATGAGGTGATGTTGGAGGAGGGAGGGAGGAGAGGAGGACTCAGGGGAGGATGAGGAGATGTTGGAGGAGGGAGGGAGGAGAGGACTCAGGGGAGGATGAGGTGATGTTGGAGGAGGGAGGGAGGAGAGGAGGACTCAGGGGAGGATGAGGAGATGTTGGAGGAGGGAGGGAGGAGAGGACTCAGGGGAGGATGAGGAGATGATGGAGGAGGGAGGGAGGAGAGGAGGACTCAGGGGAGGATGAGGAGATGTTGGAGGAGGGAGGGAGGAGAGGACTCAGGGGAGGATGAGGAGATGATGGAGGAGGGAGGGAGGAGTGGAGGACTCAGGGGAGGATGAGGAGATGTTGGGGGAGGGAGGGAGGAGAGGAGGACTCAGGGGAGGATGAGGAGACGTTGGGGGAGGGAGGGAGGAGAGGACTCAGGGGAGGATGAGGAGACGTTGGAGGAGGGAGGGAGGAGAGGACTCAGGGGAGGATGAGGAGATGATGGAGGAGGGAGGGAGGAGAGGAGGACTCAGGGGAGGATGAGGTGATGTTGGAGGAGGGAGGGAGGAGAGGAGGACTCAGGGGAGGATGAGGAGATGTTGGAGGAGGGAGGGAGGAGTGGAGGACTCAGGGGAGGATGAGGAGATGATGGAGGAGGGAGGGAGGAGAGGACTCAGGGGAGGATGAGGAGATGTTGGAGGAGGGAGGGAGGAGAGGACTCAGGGGAGGATGAGGAGATGATGGAGGAGGGAGGGAGGAGTGGAGGACTCAGGGGAGGATGAGGAGATGTTGGGGGAGGGAGGGAGGAGAGGAGGACTCAGGGGAGGATGAGGAGACGTTGGGGGAGGGAGGGAGGAGAGGACTCGGGAGGATGAGGAGATGTTGGAGGAGGGAGGGAGGAGAGGACTCAGGGGAGGATGAGGAGATGATGGAGGAGGGAGGGAGGAGAGGAGGACTCAGGGGAGGATGAGGTGATGTTGGGGGAGGGAGGGAGGAGTGGAGGACTCAGGGGAGGATGAGGAGATGTTGGGGGAGGGAGGGAGGAGAGGAGGACTCAGGGGAGGATGAGGAGACGTTGGGGGAGGGAGGGAGGAGAGGAGGACCAGGGGAGGATGAGGAGATGTTGGAGGAGGGAGGGAGGAGAGGAGGACTTAGGGGAGGATGAGGAGATGATGGAGGAGGGAGGGAGGAGAGGAGGACTCAGGGGAGGATGAGGAGATGATGGAGGAGGGAGGGAGGAGAGGAGGACTCAGGGGAGGATGAGGAGATGATGGAGGAGGGAGGGAGGAGAGGAGGACTCAGGGGAGGATGAGGAGACGTTGGAGGAGGGAGGGAGGAGAGGAGGACCAGGGGAGGATGAGGAGATGATGGAGGAGGGAGGGAGGAGAGGACTCAGGGGAGGATGAGGAGATGATGGAGGAGGGAGGGAGGAGAGGAGGACTCAGGGGAGGATGAGGAGATGATGGAGGAGGGAGGGAGGAGAGGAGGACTCAGGGGAGGATGAGGAGATGTTGGAGGAGGGAGGGAGGAGAGGAGGACTCAGGGGAGGATGAGGAGATGATGGAGGAGGGAGGGAGGAGAGGAGGACTCAGGGGAGGATGAGGAGATGTTGGAGGAGGGAGGGAGGAGAGGAGGACTCAGGGGAGGATGAGGAGATGATGGAGGAGGGAGGGAGGAGAGGAGGACTCAGGGGAGGATGAGGAGATGTTGGAGGAGGGAGGAGGACTCAGGGGAGGATGAGGAGACATTGAGGGAGGGAGGAGAGGAGGACTCAGGGGAGGATGAGGAGATGATGTAGGAGGGAGGGAGGAGAGGACTCAGGGGAGGATGAGGAGATGTTGGAGGAGGGAGGGAGGAGAGGAGGACTCAGGGGAGGATGAGGAGATGTTGGAGGAGGGAGGGAGGAGAGGACTCAGGGGAGGATGAGGAGATGTTGGAGGAGGGAGGGAGGAGAGGACTCAGGGGAGGATGAGGAGATGTTGGAGGAGGGAGGGAGGAGAGGACTCAGGGGAGGATGAGGAGACGTTGGGGGAGGGAGGGAGGAGAGGAGGACTCAGGGGAGGATGATGTGATGTTGGAGGAGGGAGGGAGGAGAGGACTCAGGGGAGGATGAGGAGATGTTGGAGGAGGGAGGGAGGAGAGGAGGACTCAGGGAAGGATGAGGAGATGTTGGAGGAGGGAGGGAGGAGAGGAGGACTCAGGGGAGGATGAGGTGATGTTGGAGGAGGGAGGGAGGAGAGGAGGACTCAGGGAAGGATGAGGAGACGTTGGAGGAGGGAGGGAGGAGAGGAGGACTCAGGGGAGGATGAGGAGATGATGGAGGAGGGAGGGAGGAGAGGAGGACTCAGGGGAGGATGAGGAGATGTTGGAGGAGGGAGGGAGGAGAGGAGGACTCAGGGGAGGATGAGGTGATGTTGGAGGAGGGAGGGAGGAGAGGAGGACTCAGGGGAGGATGAGATGTTGGAGGAGGGAGGGAGGAGAGGAGGACTCAGGGAAGGATGAGGAGACGTTGGAGGAGGGAGGGAGGAGAGGAGGACTCAGGGGAGGATGAGGAGACGTTGGGGGAGGGAGGGAGGAGAGGAGGACTCAGAGGAGCATGAGGAGATGTTGAGGGAGGGAGGAGAGGAGGACTCAGGGGAGGATGAGGAGATGTTGAGGGAGCGAGGGAGGGAGGAGGACTCAGGGGAGGATGAGGAGACATTGAGGGAGTGAGGGAGAGGAGGATGAGGAGACGTTGAGGGAGGGAGGGAGAGGAGGACTAAGGGAAGGATGAGGAGATGTTGGAGGAGGGAGGGAGGAGAGGACTCAGGGGAGGATGAGGAGACATTGAGGGAGTGAGGGAGAGGAGGATGAGGAGACGTTGAGGGAGGGAGGGAGAGGAGGACTAAGGGAAGGATGAGGAGATGTTGGAGGAGGGAGGGAGGAGAGGACTCAGGGGAGGATGAGGAGACATTGAGGGAGTGAGGGAGAGGAGGATGAGGAGACGTTGAGGGAGGGAGGGAGAGGAGGACTAAGGGAAGGATGAGGAGATGTTGGAGGAGGGAGGGGGAGAGGAGGACTCAGGGGAGGATGAGGAGATGTTGGAGGAGGGAGGGAGGAGAGGACTCAGGGGAGGATGAGGAGATGTTGGAGGAGGGAGGGAGGAGAGGAGGACTCAGGGGAGGATGAGGAGATGTTGGAGGAGGGAGGGAGGAGAGGACTCAGGGGAGGATGAGGAGATGTTGGAGGAGGGAGGGAGGAGAGGAGGACTCAGGGGAGGATGAGGAGATGTTGGAGGAGGGAGGGAGGAGAGGAGGACTCTGGGGAGGATGAGGAGACGTTGGAGGAGGGAGGGAGGAGAGGAGGACTCAGGGGAGGATGAGGAGATGTTGGAGGAGGGAGGGAGGAGAGGAGGACTCAGGGGAGGATGAGGAGATGTTGGAGGAGGGAGGGAGGAGAGGACTCAGGGGAGGATGAGGAGATGTTGGAGGAGGGAGGGAGGAGAGGAGGACTCAGGGGAGGATGAGGAGATGTTGGAGGAGGGAGGGAGGAGAGGAGGACTCAGGGGAGGATGAGGAGACGTTGAGGGAGGGAGGGGGGAGAGGAGGATGAGGAGACGTTGAGGGAGGGAGGGAGGAGAGGAGGCCTCAGGGGAGGATGAGGAGATGTTGGAGGAGGGGGGGGGAGAGGAGGATGAGGAGACGTTGAGGGAGGAGAGGAGGCCTCACCTGCGGAGCAGCAGCTTGGGGTGGTTTTTGTTCTCCAGGTTCTTCTCGATCAGGTCGGACAGGAGTTGTTTGAGGACCACGGTGGCGTACTGCATCTTGCCCTGCAGCGCCGTCATGACCAGTGAGGCCACATTGCCCCGGTCCCGCATCGAGAAGCTGCGTTGGGCCTCCAGCGTGCGGACGAAGGTCAGGAGGAAGACTTTGTTGTTGAGCAGCTGGCCAAAGATCCTGAGAGCCTTCTCCACGTTGGCGGGAGCCTGCGGGGGAGGGGGGGGGGGGGTGAGGAGGGAGACGGACACAGCCGGTCAGGTCCCAGTAAGATTGCTCCCCCTTCCCAGCACCCCCTGGCGTTGCTCAGTGCAGGTCAGAGGAGCGTTACGCCAAGTCACGCCCGAAGTATTATTCCGCTGCTAAGGTGGGCCTGCCCCTTTAAGATTAACAGATCGTGTAAATAAGCCTGTTCTCTGAGGTTGGACATATCTTGGCATCAATTGCAGGCGAATTACTGCCCCTGTTAGATGTTTCCCTGCTTAGGTCCTCCTTCTGAGGGAAAGGCCAGGTAATCTCAAGGTCAAAGGTGTGTAGAGGGAGCTTTACTCTGTATCTAACCCTGTACCTGCCCTGGGAGTGTTTGATGGGACAGTGTAGAGGGAGCTTTACTCTGTATCTAACCCTGTACCTGCCCTGGGAGTGTTTGATGGGACAGTGTAGAGGGAGCTTTACTCTGTATCTAACCCTGTACCTGCCCTGGGAGTGTTTGATGGGACAGTGTAGAGGGAGCTTTACTCTGTATCTAACCCTGTACCTGCCCTGGGAGTGTTTGATGGGACAGTGTAGAGGGAGCTTTACTCTGTATCTAACCCTGTACCTGCCCTGGGAGTGTTTGATGGGACAGTGTAGAGGGAGCTTTACTCTGTATCTAACCCTGTACCTGCCCTGGGAGTGTTTGACGGGACAGTGCAGAGGGAGCTTTCCTCTGTATCGAACCCTGTACCTGCCCTGGGAGTGTTTGATGGGACAGTGTAGAGGGAGCTTTACTCTGTATCTAACCCTGCACCTGCCCTGGGAGTGTTTGATGGGACAGTGTAGAGGGAGCTTTACTCTGTATCTAACCCTGTACCTGCCCTGGGAGTGTTTGATGGGACAGTGTAGAGGGAGCTTTACTCTGTATCTAACCCTGTACCTGCCCTGGGAGTGTTTGACGGGACAGTGTAGAGGGAGCTTTCCTCTGTATCTAACCCTGTACCTGCCCTGGGAGTGTTTGATGGGACAGTGTCGAGGGAGCTTTACTCTGGATCTAACCCTGTACCTGCCCTGGGAGTGTTTGATGGGACAGTGTAGAGGGAGCTTTACTCTGAATCTAACCCTGTACCTGCCCTGGGAGTGTTTGACGGGACAGTGTAGAGGGAGCTTTACTCTGTATCTAACCCTGTACCTGCCCTGGGAGTGTTTGATGGGACAGTGTAGAGGGAGCTTTCCTCTGTATCTAACCCTGTACCTGCCCTGGGAGTGTTTGATGGGACAGTGTAGAGGGAGCTTTACTCTGTATCTAACCCTGTACCTGCCCTGGGAGTGTTTGATGGGACAGTGTAGAGGGAGCTTTACTCTGTATCTAACCCTGTACCTGCCCTGGGAGTGTTTGATGGGACAGTGTAGAGGGAGCTTTACTCTGTATCTAACCCTGTACCTGCCCTGGGAGTGTTTGATGGGACAGTGTAGAGGGAGCTTTACTCTGTATCTAACCCTGTACCTGCCCTGGGAGTGTTTGATGGGACAGTGTAGAGGGAGCTTTACTCTGTATCTAACCCTGTACCTGCCCTGGGAGTGTTTGATGGGACAGTGTAGAGGGAGCTTTACTCTGTATCCAACCCTGTACCTGCCCTGGGAGTGTTTGATGGGACAGTGTAGAGGGAGCTTTACTCTGTATCTAACCCTGTACCTGCCCTGGGAGTGTTTGACGGGACAGTGTAGAGGGAGCTTTACTCTGTATCTAACCCTGTACCTGCCCTGGGAGTGTTTGACGGGACAGTGTAGAGGGAGCTTTACTCTGTATCTAACCCTGTACCTGCCCTGGGAGTGTTTGATGGGACAGTGTAGAGGGAGCTTTACTCTGTATCTAACCCTGTACCTGCCCTGGGAGTGTTTGACGGGACAGTGTAGAGGGAGCTTTACTCTGTATCTAACCCTGTACCTGCCCTGGGAGTGTTTGATGGGACAGTGTAGAGGGAGCTTTCCTCTGTATCTAACCCTGTACCTGCCCTGGGAGTGTTTGATGGGACAGTGTGGAGGGAGCTTTACTCTGTATCTAACCCTGTACCTGCCCTGGGAGTGTTTGATGGGACAGTGTAGAGGGAGCTTTACTCTGTATCTAACCCTGTACCTGCCCTGGGAGTGTTTGATGGGACAGTGTAGAGGGAGCTTTACTCTGTATCTAACCCTGTACCTGCCCTGGGAGTGTTTGATGGGACAGTGTAGAGGGAGCTTTACTCTGTATCTAACCCTGTACCTGCCCTGGGAGTGTTTGACGGGACAGTGTAGAGGGAGCTTTCCTCTGTATCTAACCCTGTACCTGCCCTGGGAGTGTTTGATGGGACAGTGTAGAGGGAGCTTTACTCTGTATCTAACCCTGTACCTGCCCTGGGAGTGTTTGATGGGACAGTGTAGAGGGAGCTTTACTCTGTATCTAACCCTGTACCTGCCCTGGGAGTGTTTGATGGGACACTGTAGAGGGAGCTTTCCTCTGTATCTAACCCTGTACCTGCCCTGGGAGTGTTTGATGGGACAGTGTAGAGGGAGCTTTACTCTGTATCTAACCCTGTACCTGCCCTGGGAGTGTTTGATGGGACAGTGTAGAGGGAGCTTTACTCTGTATCTAACCCTGTACCTGCCCTGGGAGTGTTTGATGGGACAGTGTAGAGGGAGCTTTACTCTGTATCTAACCCTGTACCTGCCCTGGGAGTGTTTGATGGGACAGTGTAGAGGGAGCTTTACTCTGTATCTAACCCTGTACCTGCCCTGGGAGTGTTTGATGGGACAGTGCAGAGGGAGCTTTACTCTGTATCTAACCCTGTACCTGCCCTGGGAGTGTTTGATGGGACAGTGTAGAGGGAGCTTTACTCTGTATCTAACCCTGTACCTGCCCTGGGAGTGTTTGATGGGACAGTGTGGAGGGAGCTTTACTCTGTATCTAACCCTGTACCTGCCCTGGGAGTGTTTGATGGGACAGTGTAGAGGGAGCTTTACTCTGTATCTAACCCTGTACCTGCCCTGGGAGTGTTTGATGGGACAGTGTAGAGGGAGCTTTACTCTGTATCTAACCCTGTACCTGCCCTGGGAGTGTTTGATGGGACAGTGTAGAGGGAGCTTTACTCTGTATCTAACCCTGTACCTGCCCTGGGAGTGTTTGACGGGACAGTGTAGAGGGAGCTTTCCTCTGTATCTAACCCTGTACCTGCCCTGGGAGTGTTTGATGGGACAGTGTAGAGGGAGCTTTACTCTGTATCTAACCCTGTACCTGCCCTGGGAGTGTTTGATGGGACAGTGTAGAGGGAGCTTTACTCTGTATCTAACCCTGTACCTGCCCTGGGAGTGTTTGACGGGACAGTGTAGAGGGAGCTTTACTCTGTATCTAACCCTGTACCTGCCCTGGGAGTGTTTGATGGGACAGTGCAGAGGGAGCTTTCCTCTGTATCTAACCCTGTACCTGCCCTGGGAGTGTTTGATGGGACAGTGTAGAGGGAGCTTTACTCTGTATCTAACCCTGTACCTGCCCTGGGAGTGTTTGATGGGACAGTGTAGAGGGAGCTTTACTCTGTATCTAACCCTGTACCTGCCCTGGGAGTGTTTGATGGGACAGTGTAGAGGGAGCTTTACTCTGTATCTAACCCTGTACCTGCCCTGGGAGTGTTTGATGGGACAGTGTAGAGGGAGCTTTACTCTGTATCTAACCCTGTACCTGCCCTGGGAGTGTTTGATGGGACAGTGTAGAGGGAGCTTTACTCTGTATCTAACCCTGTACCTGCCCTGGGAGTGTTTGATGGGACAGTGTAGAGGGAGCTTTACTCTGTATCTAACCCTGTACCTGCCCTGGGAGTGTTTGATGGGACAGTGTAGAGGGAGCTTTACTCTGTATCTAACCCTGTACCTTCCCTGGGAGTGTTTGACGGGACAGTGCAGAGGGAGCTTTCCTCTGTATCGAACCCTGTACCTGCCCAGGGAGTGTTTGACGGGACAGTGTAGAGGGAGCTTTACTCTGTATCTAACCCTGTACCTGCCCTGGGAGTGTTTGATGGGACAGTGTAGAGGGAGCTTTACTCTGTATCTAACCCTGTACCTGCCCTGGGAGTGTTTGATGGGACAGTGTAGAGGGAGCTTTACTCTGTATCTAACCCTGTACCTGCCCTGGGAGTGTTTGACGGGACAGTGTAGAGGGAGCTTTCCTCTGTATCTAACCCTGTACCTGCCCTGGGAGTGTTTGATGGGACAGTGTAGAGGGAGCTTTACTCTGTATCTAACCCTGTACCTGCCCTGGGAGTGTTTGATGGGACAGTGTAGAGGGAGCTTTACTCTGTATCTAACCCTGTACCTGCCCTGGGAGTGTTTGACGGGACAGTGTAGAGGGAGCTTTACTCTGCATCTCACCCTGTACCTGCCCTGGGAGTGTTTGATGGGACAGTGTAGAGGGAGCTTTCCTCTGTATCTAACCCTGTACCTGCCCTGGGAGTGTTTGATGGGACAGTGTAGAGGGAGCTTTACTCTGTATCTAACCCTGTACCTGCCCTGGGAGTGTTTGATGGGACAGTGCAGAGGGAGCTTTCCTCTGTATCTAACCCTGTACCTGCCCTGGGAGTGTTTGATGGGACAGTGCAGAGGGAGCTTTACTCTGTATCTAACCCTGTACCTGCCCTGGGAGTGTTTGATGGGACAGTGTAGAGGGAGCTTTACTCTGTATCTAACCCTGTACCTGCCCTGGGAGTGTTTGATGGGACAGTGCAGAGGGAGCTTTACTCTGTATCTAACCCTGTACCTGCCCTGGGAGTGTTTGATGGGACAGTGCAGAGGGAGCTTTACTCTGTATCTAACCCTGTACCTGCCCTGGGAGTGTTTGATGGGACAGTGTGGAGGGAGCTTTACTCTGTATCTAACCCTGTACCTGCCCTGGGAGTGTTTGATGGGACAGTGTAGAGGGAGCTTTACTCTGTATCTAACCCTGTACCTGCCCTGGGAGTGTTTGATGGGACAGTGTAGAGGGAGCTTTACTCTGTATCTAACCCTGTACCTGCCCTGGGAGTGTTTGATGGGACAGTGTAGAGGGAGCTTTACTCTGTATCTAACCCTGTACCTGCCCTGGGAGTGTTTGACGGGACAGTGTAGAGGGAGCTTTCCTCTGTATCTAACCCTGTACCTGCCCTGGGAGTGTTTGATGGGACAGTGTAGAGGGAGCTTTACTCTGTATCTAACCCTGTACCTGCCCTGGGAGTGTTTGATGGGACAGTGTAGAGGGAGCTTTACTCTGTATCTAACCCTGTACCTGCCCTGGGAGTGTTTGACGGGACAGTGTAGAGGGAGCTTTACTCTGTATCTAACCCTGTACCTGCCCTGGGAGTGTTTGATGGGACAGTGCAGAGGGAGCTTTCCTCTGTATCTAACCCTGTACCTGCCCTGGGAGTGTTTGATGGGACAGTGTAGAGGGAGCTTTACTCTGTATCTAACCCTGTACCTGCCCTGGGAGTGTTTGATGGGACAGTGTAGAGGGAGCTTTACTCTGTATCTAACCCTGTACCTGCCCTGGGAGTGTTTGATGGGACAGTGTAGAGGGAGCTTTACTCTGTATCTAACCCTGTACCTGCCCTGGGAGTGTTTGATGGGACAGTGTAGAGGGAGCTTTACTCTGTATCTAACCCTGTACCTGCCCTGGGAGTGTTTGATGGGACAGTGTAGAGGGAGCTTTACTCTGTATCTAACCCTGTACCTGCCCTGGGAGTGTTTGATGGGACAGTGTAGAGGGAGCTTTACTCTGTATCTAACCCTGTACCTGCCCTGGGAGTGTTTGATGGGACAGTGTAGAGGGAGCTTTACTCTGTATCTAACCCTGTACCTTCCCTGGGAGTGTTTGACGGGACAGTGCAGAGGGAGCTTTCCTCTGTATCGAACCCTGTACCTGCCCAGGGAGTGTTTGACGGGACAGTGTAGAGGGAGCTTTACTCTGTATCTAACCCTGTACCTGCCCTGGGAGTGTTTGATGGGACAGTGTAGAGGGAGCTTTACTCTGTATCTAACCCTGTACCTGCCCTGGGAGTGTTTGATGGGACAGTGTAGAGGGAGCTTTACTCTGTATCTAACCCTGTACCTGCCCTGGGAGTGTTTGACGGGACAGTGTAGAGGGAGCTTTCCTCTGTATCTAACCCTGTACCTGCCCTGGGAGTGTTTGATGGGACAGTGTAGAGGGAGCTTTACTCTGTATCTAACCCTGTACCTGCCCTGGGAGTGTTTGATGGGACAGTGTAGAGGGAGCTTTACTCTGTATCTAACCCTGTACCTGCCCTGGGAGTGTTTGACGGGACAGTGTAGAGGGAGCTTTACTCTGCATCTAACCCTGTACCTGCCCTGGGAGTGTTTGATGGGACAGTGTAGAGGGAGCTTTCCTCTGTATCTAACCCTGTACCTGCCCTGGGAGTGTTTGATGGGACAGTGTAGAGGGAGCTTTACTCTGTATCTAACCCTGTACCTGCCCTGGGAGTGTTTGATGGGACAGTGCAGAGGGAGCTTTACTCTGTATCTAACCCTGTACCTGCCCTGGGAGTGTTTGATGGGACAGTGTAGAGGGAGCTTTACTCTGTATCTCACCCTGTACCTGCCCTGGGAGTGTTTGATGGGACAGTGTGGAGGGAGCTTTACTCTGTATCTAACCCTGTACCTGCCCTGGGAGTGTTTGATGGGACAGTGTAGAGGGAGCTTTACTCTGTATCTAACCCTGTACCTGCCCTGGGAGTGTTTGATGGGACAGTGTAGAGGGAGCTTTACTCTGTATCTAACCCTGTACCTGCCCTGGGAGTGTTTGATGGGACAGTGTAGAGGGAGCTTTACTCTGTATCTAACCCTGTACCTGCCCTGGGAGTGTTTGACGGGACAGTGTAGAGGGAGCTTTCCTCTGTATCTAACCCTGTACCTGCCCTGGAAGTGTTTGACGGGACAGTGTAGAGGGAGCTTTACTCTGTATCTAACCCTGTACCTGCCCTGGGAGTGTTTGATGGGACAGTGCAGAGGGAGCTTTACTCTGTATCTAACCCTGTACCTGCCCTGGGAGTGTTTGACGGGACAGTGTAGAGGGAGCTTTACTCTGTATCTAACCCTGTACCTGCCCTGGGAGTGTTTGATGGGACAGTGTAGAGGGAGCTTTCCTCTGTATCTAACCCTGTACCTGCCCTGGGAGTGTTTGATGGGACAGTGTAGAGGGAGCTTTACTCTGTATCTAACCCTGTACCTGCCCTGGGAGTGTTTGATGGGACAGTGTAGAGGGAGCTTTACTCTGTATCTAACCCTGTACCTGCCCTGGGAGTGTTTGATGGGACAGTGTCGAGGGAGCTTTACTCTGTATCTAACCCTGTACCTGCCCTGGGAGTGTTTGATGGGACAGTGTAGAGGGAGCTTTACTCTGTATCTAACCCTGTACCTGCCCTGGGAGTGTTTGATGGGACAGTGTGGAGGGAGCTTTACTCTGTATCTAACCCTGTACCTGCCCTGGGAGTGTTTGATGGGACAGTGTAGAGGGAGCTTTACTCTGTATCTAACCCTGTACCTGCCCTGGGAGTGTTTGATGGGACAGTGTAGAGGGAGCTTTACTCTGTATCTAACCCTGTACCTGCCCTGGGAGTGTTTGATGGGACAGTGTAGAGGGAGCTTTACTCTGTATCTAACCCTGTACCTGCCCTGGGAGTGTTTGACGGGACAGTGTAGAGGGAGCTTTACTCTGTATCTAACCCTGTACCTGCCCTGGGAGTGTTTGATGGGACAGTGTAGAGGGAGCTTTACTCTGTATCTAACCCTGTACCTGCCCTGGGAGTGTTTGATGGGACAGTGTAGAGGGAGCTTTACTCTGTATCTAACCCTGTACCTGCCCTGGGAGTGTTTGACGGGACAGTGTAGAGGGAGCTTTACTCTGTATCTAACCCTGTACCTGCCCTGGGAGTGTTTGATGGGACAGTGCAGAGGGAGCTTTCCTCTGTATCTAACCCTGTACCTGCCCTGGGAGTGTTTGATGGGACAGTGTAGAGGGAGCTTTACTCTGTATCTAACCCTGTACCTGCCCTGGGAGTGTTTGATGGGACAGTGTGGAGGGAGCTTTACTCTGTATCTAACCCTGTACCTGCCCTGGGAGTGTTTGATGGGACAGTGTAGAGGGAGCTTTACTCTGTATCTAACCCTGTACCTGCCCTGGGAGTGTTTGATGGGACAGTGTAGAGGGAGCTTTACTCTGTATCTAACCCTGTACCTGCCCTGGGAGTGTTTGATGGGACAGTGTAGAGGGAGCTTTACTCTGTATCTAACCCTGTACCTGCCCTGGGAGTGTTTGATGGGACAGTGTAGAGGGAGCTTTACTCTGTATCTAACCCTGTACCTGCCCTGGGAGTGTTTGATGGGACAGTGTAGAGGGAGCTTTACTCTGTATCTAACCCTGTACCTGCCCTGGGAGTGTTTGACGGGACAGTGCAGAGGGAGCTTTCCTCTGTATCGAACCCTGTACCTGCCCTGGGAGTGTTTGATGGGACAGTGTAGAGGGAGGTTTACTCTGTATCTAACCCTGTACCTGCCCTGGGAGTGTTTGATGGGACAGTGTAGAGGGAGCTTTACTCTGTATCTAACCCTGTACCTGCCCTGGGAGTGTTTGATGGGACAGTGTAGAGGGAGCTTTGCTCTGTATCTAACCCTGTACCTGCCCTGGGAGTGTTTGACGGGACAGTGTAGAGGGAGCTTTCCTCTGTATCTAACCCTGTACCTGCCCTGGGAGTGTTTGATGGGACAGTGTAGAGGGAGCTTTACTCTGTATCTAACCCTGTACCTGCCCTGGGAGTGTTTGATGGGACAGTGTAGAGGGAGCTTTACTCTGTATCTAACCCTGGACCTGCCCTGGGAGTGTTTGACGGGACAGTGTAGAGGGAGCTTTACTCTGTATCTAACCCTGTACCTGCCCTGGGAGTGTTTGATGGGACAGTGCAGAGGGAGCTTTCCTCTGTATCTAACCCTGTACCTGCCCTGGGAGTGTTTGATGGGACAGTGTAGAGGGAGCTTTACTCTGTATCTAACCCTGTACCTGCACTGGGAGTGTTTGATGGGACAGTGTAGAGGGAGCTTTACTCTGTATCTAACCCTGTACCTGCCCTGGGAGTGTTTGATGGGACAGTGTAGAGGGAGCTTTACTCTGTATCTAACCCTGTACCTGCCCTGGGAGTGTTTGATGGGACAGTGTAGAGGGAGCTTTACTCTGTATCTAACCCTGTACCTGCCCTGGGAGTGTTTGATGGGACAGTGTAGAGGGAGCTTTACTCTGTATCTAACCCTGTACCTGCCCTGGGAGTGTTTGATGGGACAGTGTAGAGGGAGCTTTACTCTGTATCTAACCCTGTACCTGCCCTGGGAGTGTTTGATGGGACAGTGTAGAGGGAGCTTTACTCTGTATCTAACCCTGTACCTGCCCTGGGAGTGTTTGACGGGACAGTGTAGAGGGAGCTTTCCTCTGTATCTAACCCTGTACCTGCCCTGGGAGTGTTTGACGGGACAGTGTAGAGGGAGCTTTACTCTGTATCTAACCCTGTACCTGCCCTGGGAGTGTTTGATGGGACAGTGTAGAGGGAGCTTTACTCTGTATCTAACCCTGTACCTGCCCTGGGAGTGTTTGATGGGACAGTGTAGAGGGAGCTTTACTCTGTATCTAACCCTGTACCTGCCCTGGGAGTGTTTGATGGGACAGTGTAGAGGGAGCTTTACTCTGTATCTAACCCTGTACCTGCCCTGGGAGTGTTTGACGGGACAGTGTAGAGGGAGCTTTCCTCTGTATCTAACCCTGTACCTGCCCTGGGAGTGTTTGATGGGACAGTGTAGAGGGAGCTTTACTCTGTATCTAACCCTGTACCTGCCCTGGGAGTGTTTGATGGGACAGTGTAGAGGGAGCTTTACTCTGTATCTAACCCTGTACCTGCCCTGGGAGTGTTTGACGGGACAGTGTAGAGGGAGCTTTACTCTGTATCTAACCCTGTACCTGCCCTGGGAGTGTTTGATGGGACAGTGCAGAGGGAGCTTTCCTCTGTATCTAACCCTGTACCTGCCCTGGGAGTGTTTGATGGGACAGTGTAGAGGGAGCTTTACTCTGTATCTAACCCTGTACCTGCCCTGGGAGTGTTTGATGGGACAGTGTAGAGGGAGCTTTACTCTGTATCTAACCCTGTACCTGCCCTGGGAGTGTTTGATGGGACAGTGTAGAGGGAGCTTTACTCTGTATCTAACCCTGTACCTGCCCTGGGAGTGTTTGATGGGACAGTGTAGAGGGAGCTTTACTCTGTATCTAACCCTGTACCTGCCCTGGGAGTGTTTGATGGGACAGTGTAGAGGGAGCTTTACTCTGTATCTAACCCTGTACCTGCCCTGGGAGTGTTTGATGGGACAGTGTAGAGGGAGCTTTACTCTGTATCTAACCCTGTACCTGCCCTGGGAGTGTTTGATGGGACAGTGTAGAGGGAGCTTTACTCTGTATCTAACCCTGTACCTTCCCTGGGAGTGTTTGACGGGACAGTGCAGAGGGAGCTTTCCTCTGTATCGAACCCTGTACCTGCCCAGGGAGTGTTTGACGGGACAGTGTAGAGGGAGCTTTACTCTGTATCTAACCCTGTACCTGCCCTGGGAGTGTTTGATGGGACAGTGTAGAGGGAGCTTTACTCTGTATCTAACCCTGTACCTGCCCTGGGAGTGTTTGATGGGACAGTGTAGAGGGAGCTTTACTCTGTATCTAACCCTGTACCTGCCCTGGGAGTGTTTGACGGGACAGTGTAGAGGGAGCTTTCCTCTGTATCTAACCCTGTACCTGCCCTGGGAGTGTTTGATGGGACAGTGTAGAGGGAGCTTTACTCTGTATCTAACCCTGTACCTGCCCTGGGAGTGTTTGATGGGACAGTGTAGAGGGAGCTTTACTCTGTATCTAACCCTGTACCTGCCCTGGGAGTGTTTGACGGGACAGTGTAGAGGGAGCTTTACTCTGCATCTCACCCTGTACCTGCCCTGGGAGTGTTTGATGGGACAGTGTAGAGGGAGCTTTCCTCTGTATCTAACCCTGTACCTGCCCTGGGAGTGTTTGATGGGACAGTGTAGAGGGAGCTTTACTCTGTATCTAACCCTGTACCTGCCCTGGGAGTGTTTGATGGGACAGTGCAGAGGGAGCTTTCCTCTGTATCTAACCCTGTACCTGCCCTGGGAGTGTTTGATGGGACAGTGTAGAGGGAGCTTTACTCTGTATCTAACCCTGTACCTGCCCTGGGAGTGTTTGATGGGACAGTGTAGAGGGAGCTTTACTCTGTATCTAACCCTGTACCTGCCCTGGGAGTGTTTGATGGGACAGTGCAGAGGGAGCTTTACTCTGTATCTAACCCTGTACCTGCCCTGGGAGTGTTTGATGGGACAGTGCAGAGGGAGCTTTACTCTGTATCTAACCCTGTACCTGCCCTGGGAGTGTTTGATGGGACAGTGTGGAGGGAGCTTTACTCTGTATCTAACCCTGTACCTGCCCTGGGAGTGTTTGATGGGACAGTGTAGAGGGAGCTTTACTCTGTATCTAACCCTGTACCTGCCCTGGGAGTGTTTGATGGGACAGTGTAGAGGGAGCTTTACTCTGTATCTAACCCTGTACCTGCCCTGGGAGTGTTTGATGGGACAGTGTAGAGGGAGCTTTACTCTGTATCTAACCCTGTACCTGCCCTGGGAGTGATTGACGGGACAGTGTAGAGGGAGCTTTCCTCTGTATCTAACCCTGTACCTGCCCTGGGAGTGTTTGATGGGACAGTGTAGAGGGAGCTTTACTCTGTATCTAACCCTGTACCTGCCCTGGGAGTGTTTGATGGGACAGTGTAGAGGGAGCTTTACTCTGTATCTAACCCTGTACCTGCCCTGGGAGTGTTTGACGGGACAGTGTAGAGGGAGCTTTACTCTGTATCTAACCCTGTACCTGCCCTGGGAGTGTTTGATGGGACAGTGCAGAGGGAGCTTTCCTCTGTATCTAACCCTGTACCTGCCCTGGGAGTGTTTGATGGGACAGTGTAGAGGGAGCTTTACTCTGTATCTAACCCTGTACCTGCCCTGGGAGTGTTTGATGGGACAGTGTAGAGGGAGCTTTACTCTGTATCTAACCCTGTACCTGCCCTGGGAGTGTTTGATGGGACAGTGTAGAGGGAGCTTTACTCTGTATCTAACCCTGTACCTGCCCTGGGAGTGTTTGATGGGACAGTGTAGAGGGAGCTTTACTCTGTATCTAACCCTGTACCTGCCCTGGGAGTGTTTGATGGGACAGTGTAGAGGGAGCTTTACTCTGTATCTAACCCTGTACCTGCCCTGGGAGTGTTTGATGGGACAGTGTAGAGGGAGCTTTACTCTGTATCTAACCCTGTACCTGCCCTGGGAGTGTTTGATGGGACAGTGTAGAGGGAGCTTTACTCTGTATCTAACCCTGTACCTTCCCTGGGAGTGTTTGACGGGACAGTGCAGAGGGAGCTTTCCTCTGTATCGAACCCTGTACCTGCCCAGGGAGTGTTTGACGGGACAGTGTCGAGGGAGCTTTACTCTGTATCTAACCCTGTACCTGCCCTGGGAGTGTTTGATGGGACAGTGTAGAGGGAGCTTTACTCTGTATCTAACCCTGTACCTGCCCTGGGAGTGTTTGATGGGACAGTGTAGAGGGAGCTTTACTCTGTATCTAACCCTGTACCTGCCCTGGGAGTGTTTGACGGGACAGTGTAGAGGGAGCTTTCCTCTGTATCTAACCCTGTACCTGCCCTGGGAGTGTTTGATGGGACAGTGTAGAGGGAGCTTTACTCTGTATCTAACCCTGTACCTGCCCTGGGAGTGTTTGATGGGACAGTGTAGAGGGAGCTTTACTCTGTATCTAACCCTGTACCTGCCCTGGGAGTGTTTGACGGGACAGTGTAGAGGGAGCTTTACTCTGCATCTAACCCTGTACCTGCCCTGGGAGTGTTTGATGGGACAGTGTAGAGGGAGCTTTCCTCTGTATCTAACCCTGTACCTGCCCTGGGAGTGTTTGATGGGACAGTGTAGAGGGAGCTTTACTCTGTATCTAACCCTGTACCTGCCCTGGGAGTGTTTGATGGGACAGTGCAGAGGGAGCTTTACTCTGTATCTAACCCTGTACCTGCCCTGGGAGTGTTTGATGGGACAGTGTAGAGGGAGCTTTACTCTGTATCTCACCCTGTACCTGCCCTGGGAGTGTTTGATGGGACAGTGTGGAGGGAGCTTTACTCTGTATCTAACCCTGTACCTGCCCTGGGAGTGTTTGATGGGACAGTGTAGAGGGAGCTTTACTCTGTATCTAACCCTGTACCTGCCCTGGGAGTGTTTGATGGGACAGTGTAGAGGGAGCTTTACTCTGTATCTAACCCTGTACCTGCCCTGGGAGTGTTTGATGGGACAGTGTAGAGGGAGCTTTACTCTGTATCTAACCCTGTACCTGCCCTGGGAGTGTTTGACGGGACAGTGTAGAGGGAGCTTTCCTCTGTATCTAACCCTGTACCTGCCCTGGAAGTGTTTGACGGGACAGTGTAGAGGGAGCTTTACTCTGTATCTAACCCTGTACCTGCCCTGGGAGTGTTTGATGGGACAGTGCAGAGGGAGCTTTACTCTGTATCTAACCCTGTACCTGCCCTGGGAGTGTTTGACGGGACAGTGTAGAGGGAGCTTTACTCTGTATCTAACCCTGTACCTGCCCTGGGAGTGTTTGATGGGACAGTGTAGAGGGAGCTTTCCTCTGTATCTAACCCTGTACCTGCCCTGGGAGTGTTTGATGGGACAGTGTAGAGGGAGCTTTACTCTGTATCTAACCCTGTACCTGCCCTGGGAGTGTTTGATGGGACAGTGTAGAGGGAGCTTTACTCTGTATCTAACCCTGTACCTGCCCTGGGAGTGTTTGATGGGACAGTGTCGAGGGAGCTTTACTCTGTATCTAACCCTGTACCTGCCCTGGGAGTGTTTGATGGGACAGTGTAGAGGGAGCTTTACTCTGTATCTAACCCTGTACCTGCCCTGGGAGTGTTTGATGGGACAGTGTGGAGGGAGCTTTACTCTGTATCTAACCCTGTACCTGCCCTGGGAGTGTTTGATGGGACAGTGTAGAGGGAGCTTTACTCTGTATCTAACCCTGTACCTGCCCTGGGAGTGTTTGATGGGACAGTGTAGAGGGAGCTTTACTCTGTATCTAACCCTGTACCTGCCCTGGGAGTGTTTGATGGGACAGTGTAGAGGGAGCTTTACTCTGTATCTAACCCTGTACCTGCCCTGGGAGTGTTTGACGGGACAGTGTAGAGGG
This sequence comes from Heptranchias perlo, assembly GCF_035084215.1. NCBI lineage: Eukaryota > Metazoa > Chordata > Chondrichthyes > Hexanchiformes > Hexanchidae > Heptranchias > Heptranchias perlo. The sequence continues at coordinate 3,848,553 of NC_090369.1, read as the reverse complement.
AGCTTTACTCTGTATCTAACCCTGTACCTGCCCTGGGAGTGTTTGATGGGACAGTGTAGAGGGAGCTTTACTCTGTATCTAACCCTGTACCTGCCCTGGGAGTGTTTGATGGGACAGTGTAGAGGGAGCTTTACTCTGTATCTAACCCTGTACCTGCCCTGGGAGTGTTTGACGGGACAGTGTAGAGGGAGCTTTACTCTGTATCTAACCCTGTACCTGCCCTGGGAGTGTTTGATGGGACAGTGCAGAGGGAGCTTTCCTCTGTATCTAACCCTGTACCTGCCCTGGGAGTGTTTGATGGGACAGTGTAGAGGGAGCTTTACTCTGTATCTAACCCTGTACCTGCCCTGGGAGTGTTTGATGGGACAGTGTGGAGGGAGCTTTACTCTGTATCTAACCCTGTACCTGCCCTGGGAGTGTTTGATGGGACAGTGTAGAGGGAGCTTTACTCTGTATCTAACCCTGTACCTGCCCTGGGAGTGTTTGATGGGACAGTGTAGAGGGAGCTTTACTCTGTATCTAACCCTGTACCTGCCCTGGGAGTGTTTGATGGGACAGTGTAGAGGGAGCTTTACTCTGTATCTAACCCTGTACCTGCCCTGGGAGTGTTTGATGGGACAGTGTAGAGGGAGCTTTACTCTGTATCTAACCCTGTACCTGCCCTGGGAGTGTTTGATGGGACAGTGTAGAGGGAGCTTTACTCTGTATCTAACCCTGTACCTGCCCTGGGAGTGTTTGACGGGACAGTGCAGAGGGAGCTTTCCTCTGTATCGAACCCTGTACCTGCCCTGGGAGTGTTTGATGGGACAGTGTAGAGGGAGCTTTACTCTGTATCTAACCCTGGACCTGCCCTGGGAGTGTTTGATGGGACAGTGTAGAGGGAGCTTTACTCTGTATCTAACCCTGTACCTGCCCTGGGAGTGTTTGATGGGACAGTGTAGAGGGAGCTTTGCTCTGTATCTAACCCTGTACCTGCCCTGGGAGTGTTTGACGGGACAGTGTAGAGGGAGCTTTCCTCTGTATCTAACCCTGTACCTGCCCTGGGAGTGTTTGATGGGACAGTGTAGAGGGAGCTTTACTCTGTATCTAACCCTGTACCTGCCCTGGGAGTGTTTGATGGGACAGTGTAGAGGGAGCTTTACTCTGTATCTAACCCTGGACCTGCCCTGGGAGTGTTTGACGGGACAGTGTAGAGGGAGCTTTACTCTGTATCTAACCCTGTACCTGCCCTGGGAGTGTTTGATGGGACAGTGCAGAGGGAGCTTTCCTCTGTATCTAACCCTGTACCTGCCCTGGGAGTGTTTGATGGGACAGTGTAGAGGGAGCTTTACTCTGTATCTAACCCTGTACCTGCACTGGGAGTGTTTGATGGGACAGTGTAGAGGGAGCTTTACTCTGTATCTAACCCTGTACCTGCCCTGGGAGTGTTTGATGGGACAGTGTAGAGGGAGCTTTACTCTGTATCTAACCCTGTACCTGCCCTGGGAGTGTTTGATGGGACAGTGTAGAGGGAGCTTTACTCTGTATCTAACCCTGTACCTGCCCTGGGAGTGTTTGATGGGACAGTGTAGAGGGAGCTTTACTCTGTATCTAACCCTGTACCTGCCCTGGGAGTGTTTGATGGGACAGTGTAGAGGGAGCTTTACTCTGTATCTAACCCTGTACCTGCCCTGGGAGTGTTTGATGGGACAGTGTAGAGGGAGCTTTACTCTGTATCTAACCCTGTACCTGCCCTGGGAGTGTTTGACGGGACAGTGTAGAGGGAGCTTTCCTCTGTATCTAACCCTGTACCTGCCCTGGGAGTGTTTGACGGGACAGTGTAGAGGGAGCTTTACTCTGTATCTAACCCTGTACCTGCCCTGGGAGTGTTTGATGGGACAGTGTAGAGGGAGCTTTACTCTGTATCTAACCCTGTACCTGCCCTGGGAGTGTTTGATGGGACAGTGTAGAGGGAGCTTTACTCTGTATCTAACCCTGTACCTGCCCTGGGAGTGTTTGATGGGACAGTGTAGAGGGAGCTTTACTCTGTATCTAACCCTGTACCTGCCCTGGGAGTGTTTGACGGGACAGTGTAGAGGGAGCTTTCCTCTGTATCTAACCCTGTACCTGCCCTGGGAGTGTTTGATGGGACAGTGCAGAGGGAGCTTTCCTCTGTATCTAACCCTGTACCTGCCCTGGGAGTGTTTGATGGGACAGTGTAGAGGGAGCTTTACTCTGTATCTAACCCTGTACCTGCCCTGGGAGTGTTTGATGGGACAGTGTAGAGGGAGCTTTACTCTGTATCTAACCCTGTACCTGCCCTGGGAGTGTTTGATGGGACAGTGTAGAGGGAGCTTTACTCTGTATCTAACCCTGTACCTGCCCTGGGAGTGTTTGATGGGACAGTGTAGAGGGAGCTTTACTCTGTATCTAACCCTGTACCTGCCCTGGGAGTGTTTGATGGGACAGTGTAGAGGGAGCTTTACTCTGTATCTAACCCTGTACCTGCCCTGGGAGTGTTTGATGGGACAGTGTAGAGGGAGCTTTACTCTGTATCTAACCCTGTACCTGCCCTGGGAGTGTTTGATGGGACAGTGTAGAGGGAGCTTTACTCTGTATCTAACCCTGTACCTTCCCTGGGAGTGTTTGACGGGACAGTGCAGAGGGAGCTTTCCTCTGTATCGAACCCTGTACCTGCCCAGGGAGTGTTTGATGGGACAGTGTAGAGGGAGCTTTACTCTGTATCTAACCCTGTACCTGCCCTGGGAGTGTTTGATGGGACAGTGTAGAGGGAGCTTTACTCTGTATCTAACCCTGTACCTGCCCTGGGAGTGTTTGATGGGACAGTGTAGAGGGAGCTTTACTCTGTATCTAACCCTGTACCTGCCCTGGGAGTGTTTGACGGGACAGTGCAGAGGGAGCTTTCCTCTGTATCTAACCCTGTACCTGCCCTGGGAGCGTTTGATGGGACAGTGTAGAGGGAGCTTTACTCTGTATCTAACCCTGTACCTGCCCTGGGAGTGTTTGATGGGACAGTGTAGAGGGAGCTTTACTCTGTATCTAACCCTGTACCTGCCCTGGGAGTGTTTGACGGGACAGTGTAGAGGGAGCTTTACTCTGCATCTAACCCTGTACCTGCCCTGGGAGTGTTTGATGGGACAGTGTAGAGGGAGCTTTCCTCTGTATCTAACCCTGTACCTGCCCTGGGAGTGTTTGATGGGACAGTGTAGAGGGAGCTTTACTCTGTATCTAACCCTGTACCTGCCCTGGGAGTGTTTGATGGGACAGTGCAGAGGGAGCTTTACTCTGTATCTAACCCTGTACCTGCCCTGGGAGTGTTTGATGGGACAGTGTAGAGGGAGCTTTACTCTGTATCTCACCCTGTACCTGCCCTGGGAGTGTTTGATGGGACAGTGTGGAGGGAGCTTTACTCTGTATCTAACCCTGTACCTGCCCTGGGAGTGTTTGATGGGACAGTGTAGAGGGAGCTTTACTCTGTATCTAACCCTGTACCTGCCCTGGGAGTGTTTGATGGGACAGTGTAGAGGGAGCTTTACTCTGTATCTAACCCTGTACCTGCCCTGGGAGTGTTTGATGGGACAGTGTAGAGGGAGCTTTGCTCTGTATCTAACCCTGTACCTGCCCTGGGAGTGTTTGACGGGACAGTGTAGAGGGAGCTTTACTCTGTATCTAACCCTGTACCTGCCCTGGGAGTGTTTGATGGGACAGTGTAGAGGGAGCTTTACTCTGTATCTAACCCTGTACCTGCCCTGGGAGTGTTTGACGGGACAGTGTAGAGGGAGCTTTCCTCTGTATCTAACCCTGTACCTGCCCTGGAAGTGTTTGACGGGACAGTGTAGAGGGAGCTTTACTCTGTATCTAACCCTGTACCTGCCCTGGGAGTGTTTGATGGGACAGTGCAGAGGGAGCTTTACTCTGTATCTAACCCTGTACCTGCCCTGGGAGTGTTTGACGGGACAGTGTAGAGGGAGCTTTACTCTGTATCTAACCCTGTACCTGCCCTGGGAGTGTTTGATGGGACAGTGTAGAGGGAGCTTTCCTCTGTATCTAACCCTGTACCTGCCCTGGGAGTGTTTGATGGGACAGTGTAGAGGGAGCTTTACTCTGTATCTAACCCTGTACCTGCCCTGGGAGTGTTTGATGGGACAGTGTAGAGGGAGCTTTACTCTGTATCTCACCCTGTACCTGCCCTGGGAGTGTTTGATGGGACAGTGTCGAGGGAGCTTTACTCTGTATCTAACCCTGTACCTGCCCTGGGAGTGTTTGATGGGACAGTGTAGAGGGAGCTTTACTCTGTATCTAACCCTGTACCTGCCCTGGGAGTGTTTGATGGGACAGTGTGGAGGGAGCTTTACTCTGTATCTAACCCTGTACCTGCCCTGGGAGTGTTTGATGGGACAGTGTAGAGGGAGCTTTACTCTGTATCTAACCCTGTACCTGCCCTGGGAGTGTTTGATGGGACAGTGTAGAGGGAGCTTTACTCTGTATCTAACCCTGTACCTGCCCTGGGAGTGTTTGATGGGACAGTGTAGAGGGAGCTTTACTCTGTATCTAACCCTGTACCTGCCCTGGGAGTGTTTGACGGGACAGTGTAGAGGGAGCTTTACTCTGTATCTCACCCTGTACCTGCCCTGGGAGTGTTTGATGGGACAGTGTAGAGGGAGCTTTACTCTGTATCTAACCCTGTACCTGCCCTGGGAGTGTTTGATGGGACAGTGTAGAGGGAGCTTTACTCTGTATCTAACCCTGTACCTGCCCTGGGAGTGTTTGACGGGACAGTGTAGAGGGAGCTTTACTCTGTATCTAACCCTGTACCTGCCCTGGGAGTGTTTGATGGGACAGTGTGGAGGGAGCTTTACTCTGTATCTAACCCTGTACCTGCCCTGGGAGTGTTTGATGGGACAGTGTAGAGGGAGCTTTACTCTGTATCTAAACCTGTACCTGCCCTGGGAGTGTTTGATGGGACAGTGTCGAGGGAGCTTTACTCTGTATCTAACCCTGTACCTGCCCTGGGAGTGTTTGATGGGACAGTGTAGAGGGAGCTTTACTCTGTATCTAACCCTGTACCTGCCCTGGGAGTGTTTGATGGGACAGTGTAGAGGGAGCTTTACTCTGTATCTAACCCTGTACCTGCCCTGGGAGTGTTTGATGGGACAGTGTAGAGGGAGCTTTACTCTGTATCTAACCCTGTACCTGCCCTGGGAGTGTTTGACGGGACAGTGCAGAGGGAGCTTTCCTCTGTATCGAACCCTGTACCTGCCCTGGGAGTGTTTGATGGGACAGTGTAGAGGGAGCTTTACTCTGTATCTCACCCTGTACCTGCCCTGGGAGTGTTTGATGGGACAGTGTAGAGGGAGCTTTACTCTGTATCTAACCCTGTACCTGCCCTGGGAGTGTTTGATGGGACAGTGTAGAGGGAGCTTTGCTCTGTATCTAACCCTGTACCTGCCCTGGGAGTGTTTGACGGGACAGTGTAGAGGGAGCTTTCCTCTGTATCTAACCCTGTACCTGCCCTGGGAGTGTTTGATGGGACAGTGTAGAGGGAGCTTTACTCTGTATCTAACCCTGTACCTGCCCTGGGAGTGTTTGATGGGACAGTGTAGAGGGAGCTTTACTCTGTATCTAACCCTGTACCTGCCCTGGGAGTGTTTGACGGGACAGTGTAGAGGGAGCTTTACTCTGTATCTAACCCTGTACCTGCCCTGGGAGTGTTTGATGGGACAGTGTAGAGGGAGCTTTCCTCTGTATCTAACCCTGTACCTGCCCTGGGAGTGTTTGATGGGACAGTGTAGAGGGAGCTTTACTCTGTATCTAACCCTGTACCTGCACTGGGAGTGTTTGATGGGACAGTGTAGAGGGAGCTTTACTCTGTATCTAACCCTGTACCTGCCCTGGGAGTGTTTGATGGGACAGTGTAGAGGGAGCTTTACTCTGTATCTAACCCTGTACCTGCCCTGGGAGTGTTTGATGGGACAGTGTAGAGGGAGCTTTACTCTGTATCTAACCCTGTACCTGCCCTGGGAGTGTTTGATGGGACAGTGTAGAGGGAGCTTTACTCTGTATCTAACCCTGTACCTGCCCTGGGAGTGTTTGATGGGACAGTGTAGAGGGAGCTTTACTCTGTATCTAACCCTGTACCTGCCCTGGGAGTGTTTGATGGGACAGTGTAGAGGGAGCTTTACTCTGTATCTAACCCTGTACCTGCCCTGGGAGTGTTTGACGGGACAGTGTAGAGGGAGCTTTCCTCTGTATCTAACCCTGTACCTGCCCTGGGAGTGTTTGACGGGACAGTGTAGAGGGAGCTTTACTCTGTATCTAACCCTGTACCTGCCCTGGGAGTGTTTGATGGGACAGTGTAGAGGGAGCTTTACTCTGTATCTAACCCTGTACCTGCCCTGGGAGTGTTTGACGGGACAGTGTAGAGGGAGCTTTACTCTGTATCTCACCCTGTACCTGCCCTGGGAGTGTTTGATGGGACAGTGTAGAGGGAGCTTTACTCTGTATCTAACCCTGTACCTGCCCTGGGAGTGTTTGATGGGACAGTGTAGAGGGAGCTTTACTCTGTATCTAACCCTGTACCTGCCCTGGGAGTGTTTGATGGGACAGTGTAGAGGGAGCTTTACTCTGTATCTAACCCTGTACCTGCCCTGGGAGTGTTTGACGGGACAGTGTAGAGGGAGCTTTCCTCTGTATCTAACCCTGTACCTGCCCTGGAAGTGTTTGACGGGACAGTGTAGAGGGAGCTTTACTCTGTATCTAACCCTGTACCTGCCCTGGGAGTGTTTGACGGGACAGTGTAGAGGGAGCTTTACTCTGTATCTAACCCTGTACCTGCCCTGGGAGTGTTTGACGGGACAGTGTAGAGGGAGCTTTACTCTGTATCTAACCCTGTACCTGCCCTGGGAGTGTTTGATGGGACAGTGTAGAGGGAGCTTTCCTCTGTATCTAACCCTGTACCTGCCCTGGGAGTGTTTGATGGGACAGTGTAGAGGGAGCTTTACTCTGTATCTAACCCTGTACCTGCCCTGGGAGTGTTTGATGGGACAGTGTAGAGGGAGCTTTACTCTGTATCTAACCCTGTACCTGCCCTGGGAGTGTTTGATGGGACAGTGTAGAGGGAGCTTTGCTCTGTATCTAACCCTGTACCTGCCCTGGGAGTGTTTGATGGGACAGTGTAGAGGGAGCTTTACTCTGTATCTAACCCTGTACTTGCCCTGGGAGTGTTTGATGGGACAGTGTAGAGGGAGCTTTACTCTGTATCTAACCCTGTACCTGCCCTGGGAGTGTTTGACGGGACAGTGTAGAGGGAGCTTTACTCTGTATCTAACCCTGTACCTGCCCTGGGAGTGTTTGATGGGACAGTGCAGAGGGAGCTTTCCTCTGTATCTAACCCTGTACCTGCCCTGGGAGTGTTTGATGGGACAGTGTAGAGGGAGCTTTACTCTGTATCTAACCCTGTACCTGCCCTGGGAGTGTTTGATGGGACAGTGTAGAGGGAGCTTTACTCTGTATCTAACCCTGTACCTGCCCTGGGAGTGTTTGATGGGAGAGTGTGGAGGGAGCTTTACTCTGTATCTAACCCTGTACCTGCCCTGGGAGTGTTTGATGGGACAGTGTAGAGGGAGCTTTACTCTGTATCTAACCCTGTACCTGCCCTGGGAGTGTTTGATGGGACAGTGTAGAGGGAGCTTTACTCTGTATCTAACCCTGTACCTGCCCTGGGAGTGTTTGATGGGACAGTGTAGAGGGAGCTTTACTCTGTATCTAACCCTGTACCTGCCCTGGGAGTGTTTGATGGGACAGTGTAGAGGGAGCTTTACTCTGTATCTAACCCTGTACCTGCCCTGGGAGTGTTTGACGGGACAGTGCAGAGGGAGCTTTCCTCTGTATCGAACCCTGTACCTGCCCTGGGAGTGTTTGATGGGACAGTGTAGAAGGAGCTTTACTCTGTATCTAACCCTGTACCTGCCCTGGGAGTGTTTGATGGGACAGTGTAGAGGGAGCTTTACTCTGTATCTAACCCTGTACCTGCCCTGGGAGTGTTTGATGGGACAGTGTAGAGGGAGCTTTACTCTGTATCTAACCCTGTACCTGCCCTGGGAGTGTTTGACGGGACAGTGTAGAGGGAGCTTTCCTCTGTATCTAACCCTGTACCTGCCCTGGGAGTGTTTGATGGGACAGTGTAGAGGGAGCTTTACTCTGTATCTAACCCTGTACCTGCCCTGGGAGTGTTTGATGGGACAGTGTAGAGGGAGCTTTACTCTGTATCTAACCCTGTACCTGCCCTGGGAGTGTTTGACGGGACAGTGTAGAGGGAGCTTTACTCTGTATCTAACCCTGTACCTGCCCTGGGAGTGTTTGATGGGACAGTGTAGAGGGAGCTTTCCTCTGTATCTAACCCTGTACCTGCCCTGGGAGTGTTTGATGGGACAGTGTAGAGGGAGCTTTACTCTGTATCTAACCCTGTACCTGCCCTGGGAGTGTTTGATGGGACAGTGTAGAGGGAGCTTTACTCTGTATCTAACCCTGTACCTGCCCTGGGAGTGTTTGATGGGACAGTGTAGAGGGAGCTTTACTCTGTATCTAACCCTGTACCTGCCCTGGGAGTGTTTGATGGGACAGTGTAGAGGGAGCTTTACTCTGTATCTAACCCTGTACCTGCCCTGGGAGTGTTTGATGGGACAGTGTAGAGGGAGCTTTACTCTGTATCTAACCCTGTACCTGCCCTGGGAGTGTTTGACGGGACAGTGTCGAGGGAGCTTTACTCTGTATCTAACCCTGTACCTGCCCTGGGAGTGTTTGATGGGACAGTGTAGAGGGAGCTTTACTCTGTATCTAACCCTGTACCTGCCCTGGGAGTGTTTGACGGGACAGTGTCGAGGGAGCTTTACTCTGTATCTAACCCTGTACCTGCCCTGGGAGTGTTTGACGGGACAGTGTAGAGGGAGCTTTACTCTGTATCTAACCCTGTACCTGCCCTGGGAGTGTTTGACGGGACAGTGTGGAGGGAGCTTTACTCTGTATCTAACCCTGTACCTGCCCTGGGAGTGTTTGACGGGACAGTGTAGAGGGAGCTTTCCTCTGTATCTAACCCTGTACCTGCCCTGGGAGTGTTTGACGGGACAGTGTAGAGGGAGCTTTACTCTGTATCTAACCCTGTACCTGCCCTGGGAGTGTTTGATGGGACAGTGTAGAGGGAGCTTTACTCTGTATCTAACCCTGTACCTGCCCTGGGAGTGTTTGACGGGACAGTGTAGAGGGAGCTTTACTCTGTATCTAACCCTGTACCTGCCCTGGGAGTGTTTGATGGGACAGTGTAGAGGGAGCTTTCCTCTGTATCTAACCCTGTACCTGCCCTGGGAGTGTTTGATGGGACAGTGTAGAGGGAGCTTTACTCTGTATCTAACCCTGTACCTGCCCTGGGAGTGTTTGATGGGACAGTGTAGAGGGAGCTTTACTCTGTATCTAACCCTGTACCTGCCCTGGGAGTGTTTGATGGGACAGTGTAGAGGGAGCTTTACTCTGTATCTAACCCTGTACCTGCCCTGGGAGTGTTTGATGGGACAGTGTAGAGGGAGCTTTACTCTGTATCTAACCCTGTACCTGCCCTGGGAGTGTTTGACGGGACAGTGTAGAGGGAGCTTTCCTCTGTATCTAACCCTGTACCTGCCCTGGGAGTGTTTGATGGGACAGTGTGGAGGGAGCTTTACTCTGTATCTAACCCTGTACCTGCCCTGGGAGTGTTTGATGGGACAGTGTAGAGGGAGCTTTACTCTGTATCTAACCCTGTACCTGCCCTGGGAGTGTTTGACGGGACAGTGTAGAGGGAGCTTTACTCTGTATCTAACCCTGTACCTGCCCTGGGAGTGTTTGATGGGACACTGTAGAGGGAGCTTTCCTCTGTATCTAACCCTGTACCTGCCCTGGGAGTGTTTGATGGGACAGTGTAGAGGGAGCTTTACTCTGTATCTAACCCTGTACCTGCCCTGGGAGTGTTTGATGGGACAGTGTAGAGGGAGCTTTACTCTGTATCTAACCCTGTACCTGCCCTGGGAGTGTTTGATGGGACAGTGTAGAGGGAGCTTTGCTCTGTATCTAACCCTGTACCTGCCCTGGGAGTGTTTGATGGGACAGTGTAGAGGGAGCTTTACTCTGTATCTAACCCTGTACCTGCCCTGGGAGTGTTTGATGGGACAGTGTAGAGGGAGCTTTACTCTGTATCTAACCCTGTACCTGCCCTGGGAGTGTTTGATGGGACAGTGTAGAGGGAGCTTTACTCTGTATCTAACCCTGTACCTGCCCTGGGAGTGTTTGATGGGACAGTGTAGAGGGAGCTTTACTCTGTATCTCACCCTGTACCTGCCCTGGGAGTGTTTGACGGGACAGTGTAGAGGGAGCTTTCCTCTGTATCTAACCCTGTACCTGCCCTGGGAGTGTTTGATGGGACAGTGTAGAGGGAGCTTTACTCTGTATCTAACCCTGTACCTGCCCTGGGAGTGTTTGATGGGACAGTGTAGAGGGAGCTTTACTCTGTATCTAACCCTGTACCTGCCCTGGGAGTGTTTGACGGGACAGTGTAGAGGGAGCTTCACTCTGTATCTAACCCTGTACCTGCCCTGGGAGTGTTTGATGGGACAGTGTAGAGGGAGCTTTCCTCTGTATCTAACCCTGTACCTGCCCTGGGAGTGTTTGATGGGACAGTGTAGAGGGAGCTTTACTCTGTATCTAACCCTGTACCTGCCCTGGGAGTGTTTGATGGGACAGTGTAGAGGGAGCTTTACTCTGTATCTAACCCTGTACCTGCCCTGGGAGTGTTTGATGGGGACAGTGTAGAGGGAGCTTTACTCTGTATCTAACCCTGTACCTGCCCTGGGAGTGTTTGACGGGACAGTGTAGAGGGAGCTTTACTCTGTATCTAACCCTGTACCTGCCCTGGGAGTGTTTGATGGGACAGTGTAGAGGGAGCTTTACTCTGTATCTAACCCTGTACCTGCCCTGGGAGTGTTTGACGGGACAGTGTAGAGGGAGCTTTACTCTGTATCTAACCCTGTACCTGCCCTGGGAGTGTTTGATGGGACAGTGTAGAGGGAGCTTTACTCTGTATCTAACCCTGTAACTGCCCTGGGAGTGTTTGATGGGACAGTGTAGAGGGAGCTTTACTCTGTATCTAACCCTGTACCTGCCCTGGGAGTGTTTGATGGGGACAGTGTAGAGGGAGCTTTACTCTGTATCTAACCCTGTACCTGCCCTGGGAGTGTTTGATGGGACAGTGTAGAGGGAGCTTTACTCTGTATCTAACCCTGTACCTGCCCTGGGAGTGTTTGATGGGACAGTGTAGAGGGAGCTTTACTCTGTATCTAACCCTGTACCTGCCTGGGGAGTGTTTGACGGGACAGTGTAGAGGGAGCTTTACTCTGTATCTAACCCTGTACCTGCCCTGGGAGTGTTTGATGGGACAGTGTCGAGGGAGCTTTACTCTGTATCTAACCCTGTACCTGCCCTGGGAGTGTTTGATGGGACAGTGTCGAGGGAGCTTTACTCTGTATCTAACCCTGTACCTGCCCTGGGAGTGTTTGATGGGACAGTGTAGAGGGAGCTTTACTCTGTATCTAACCCTGTACCTGCCCTGGGAGTGTTTGATGGGACGGTGTAGAGGGAGCTTTACTCTGTATCTAACCCTGTACCTGCCCTGGGAGTGTTTGATGGGACAGTGTAGAGGGAGCTTTACTCTGTATCTAACCCTGTACCTGCCCTGGGAGTGTTTGATGGGGACAGTGTAGAGGGAGCTTTACTCTGTATCTAACCCTGTACCTGCCCTGGGAGTGTTTGACGGGACAGTGTCGAGGGAGCTTTACTCTGTATCTAACCCTGTACCTGCCCTGGGAGTGTTTGATGGGACAGTGTAGAGGGAGCTTTACTCTGTATCTAACCCTGTACCTGCCCTGGGAGTGTTTGACGGGACAGTGTCGAGGGAGCTTTACTCTGTATCTAACCCTGTACCTGCCCTGGGAGTGTTTGACGGGACAGTGTAGAGGGAGCTTTACTCTGTATCTAACCCTGTACCTGCCCTGGGAGTGTTTGACGGGACAGTGTGGAGGGAGCTTTACTCTGTATCTAACCCTGTACCTGCCCTGGGAGTGTTTGACGGGACAGTGTAGAGGGAGCTTTACTCTGTATCTCACCCTGTACCTGCCCTGGGAGTGTTTGATGGGACAGTGTAGAGGGAGCTTTACTCTGTATCTAACCCTGTACCTGCCCTGGGGGCGTCTCCCCGTTTCGCACACTCACGATTACTCCGTCCCAAGCCTGCTTTTCTTTTAGAAACAAGCGACATGCTGACATGACAAGCGACAGGCAGCCAAAACTCACTCTCACCCCCACCACCGCACTCCCTGCTCCCTCTCCTCTCCTCCCTCCCCCTCTGGCCGAGCCCTCTTACGTCGAGCTCCTTCAGGACCGGGTGGTCCTCGATTCCGGGGAACAGCACACGGGTGGTGTAAGTCTTGTATTCGAGGAAAGGGATGCCCACTCCATCCAGGTCGTTGGTCAGCTCGTGAATGTCCGTCTGCAGCTCGGCAAAAGCTGAAAGCAGATTTTGTTGAGAAACTCTCCTTTCTCAGGACCGCACCTGGCCCCCACCCCCCCTCCGCACCGCGGTCACCCCTCGTCACCGGGACGCGCTGGCTGCTCGCGCCTCATCCGCAGATTAAGCACAGAAAGAGGCCGCTCGGCCCATCGTGCCTGTGCCGGCTCTTCGAAAGAGCTGTCCGATTAGTCCCATGCTCCCCCCACCACCCCGCCCCCAGCTCTTACCCTTCCCTCACAGTCCTGAAATTTGTCTCTTTTCCCAATCCCCCCTTTGGAAAGTTATGACTGAACCTGCTTCCACCGCCCTTTCAGGCAGCAAATTCCAGATCTCGACAACTCGCTGCGTCAAAAAAAAAATTCTCCTCCTCTCCTGATTTACTCGATCGAAACCCGGGTCCTGTCCCTCACTTTAAAAAAAAAAACTCCCCCATTGTTTCGTCGCTGTTAGTGGGATCTTGCTGTGCGCAAATACAGCGCTCCCCCCCGCCGCTTCAGAAAGAAAAGTACTTCATTGGCGCTTTGGGACGTCCTGAGGGCGCGAAGGGCAGAGTTAGGAAAGTTTTCGTCCTTCCCCGTACCTTCTTTGCACTCCAAAGCCACCCTGGATTCCAGGTTGTCCATCTGGAGCTGCAGCCTCTTCAGCGTGCGGTCTGCGTCCCTGGTCTTGCGTTTGTAGGCGATGAGCACGATGATAATGGCCAGCAGCAGCAGGGCCCCTCCGGCTGCAATCCCCACAATAGCGGGGAGGGTCAGTGCGCTGTCCGAGTAGATGTGCAAAGTCCCGGGGGAATATTCTAGCCCACCGACCTTGATCTGCGAGAGAGAGAGAGAGAGAGAGAGAGGGAAGGAGGGAGAGAGAGAGAGAAAGGTTAACGAGGCCCCAGGGATTCTCAGCTCGAGGTAGCACCAATTACCGTGGATTCAAAGGACGCCTGTTGTCACTGGTCCAATTCCCACGAAGCACGCTCTCTCTCTCTCTTCCTACCTTGGCTGTGATCGCACTCATTAAAAGGGCCAATTCTGAGCAAGCCTGACCTTTGAGAGGAAACTGACTCAGGAAAGCCAGGAAGAGAACAGAGGGAGGGGGGATCTGCGGAGGATCAATGCGGGGGCAGAGATCTCAGAGGAGGGTTTATAGAGGAAGAGGGAGAGAGAGATAAACAGAGCGAGAGAGAGAGAGAGAGAGTCAGGGACAGAAAGAAAAAGAGAGAGAGACAGAGAGAAAGAGAGACAGAGACAGAGAGATAGACAGAGAGAGAGAGAGACAGAGAGAGAGAGACAGAGAGAGCGAGAGAAACAGAGAGAGAGAGAGAGACAGAGAGAGACGGACAGAGAGAAAGAGAGAGAGACAGAGAGAGAGAGAGACAGAGAGAGAGAGAGAGAGAGAGACAGGGACAGAAAGAAAAAGAGAGAGAGACAGACAAAGACAGACTGAGAGAGAAAGAGAGAGACAGAGAGAGAGAGAGAAAAAGAGAGAGAGGGAGAGACAGACAGACAGAAAGACAAGCAGAGAGAGGGGGGAGACACAGAGAGAGACAGAAAGAAACAGAGACAGACAGAGAAAGAGAGAAAAAAAGAGGGCAGAGAGAGACAAACACACACAAAGGAAAATAGAAATTGAAAGAAATGGATACACAGACAGAGAGAGAGAGAGAGGGAGAGAGGGGGACAGTGGAAAAAGTGAGAGTGACAGAGAGAGAGGGGGACAGTGGAAAAGGTGAGAGTGACAGAGAGAGAGAGAGGGGGACAGTGGAAAAGGTGAGAGTGACAGAGAGAGAGAGAGGGGGACAGTGGAAAAAGTGAGAGTGACAGAGAGAGAGAGAGGGGGACAGTGGAAAAAGTGAGAGTGACAGAGAGAGAGAGAGAGAGAGAGAGCTTGCACATAGGAACAGGAGGAGGCCATTCAGCCCCTCGAGCCTGTTCCCCATTCAATCAGATCGTTGGCTGATCTGTATCTTAACCCCATTTACCCGCCTTTGCTCCAGATCCCTCGATACCCCTTACCTGACAAAAATCGAACACTCCCAGTCTTGAAAGCTCCAACTGACCCCGAGCCTCAACAGCCTTTTCGGGGGGGCGGGGGGGGGGAAGACAGTCCCAGATTTCCCCTCCTCTGTGTGTGAAGAAGGTGCTTCCTCATTCCCCTCCTCAGCGGCCGAGCTCTAATTTTCCCGCTGCCCTTTGCTCTTTGACCCTTTGGGGCTCAGTTAACCCCACCTCCCCTCCCGCCCCGAGGTGTGAGGTCAGCAGCTCTCCCTCAATGACCCCCGACCCCCTGAGGTTATGGTCATTTGCCTCACCGTGACGCGATGCTGCCCGGTCAGATTGGGCGAGTCGCAAAGGAGCTGGATCTCGGAGATGGTCAGCAGGCATGGCTTCTCCCCGATCAGCACCGTGTAGTTCAGCCTCACATTACCAGCTCCAAGTGGGATAAGATTTCTGCCCTGGAGGCGGAAAAGATGGGAACAAAAGGAAAAACAGCAACATTAGGTATTGGGGGGGAGTGGGGGTGTAGAAGCAATGGGGCCGATGCTGTGAACAGTTCACTGCAGCAGAGCAGAGAGAGAGAGACGGAGACAGGGTGAGCCAGAGGCGGAGAGAGACGGGAGAGAGGGAGGTGTGAAGAGGGAAGAGAGAGAAAGAAAAAGCACGGGGTTAGATACAGAGTAAATCTCCCTCTACACTGTCCCGTCAAACACTCCCAGGGCAGGGACAGGGTTAGATACAGAGTAAAGCTCCCTCTACACTGTCCCATCAAACACTCCCAGGGCAGGTACAGGGTTAGATACAGAGTAAAGCTCCCTCTACACTGTCCCATCAAACACTCCCAGGGCAGGTACAGGGTTAGATACAGAGTAAAGCTCCCTCTACACTGTCCCATCAAACACTCCCAGGGTCAGGTACAGGGTTAGATACAGAGTAAAGCTCCCTCTACACTGTCCCATCAAACACTCCCAGGGCAGGTACAGGGTTAGATACAGAGTAAAGCTCCCTCTACACTATCCCATCAAACACTCCCAGGGTCAGGTACAGGGTTAGATACAGAGTAAAGTCCACTCACAACCCTTTTTCGGCAGTACATTCTCGATCATAACAACTTGTAAAAACATGTCTCCTCATCTCCCCCTCTGGTTCTTTCCCCGATTATCTTAAATCTGTGTCCTCTGGTTACCGACCCTCCTGCCCACTGGGAACAGGTTCTCCTTATTTACTCCATCAAAACCCCTCCATGATTTTGAACCCCTCGATTAAATCTCCCCTTAACCTTCTCTGCTCCGAGGAGAACAATCCCAGCTACTCCACATAATTGGAGTCCCCTCATCTCTGGTGACCTTCTGGTCGATCTCCTCTGCAGCCTCTCCGAGGCCAACTCTTTCCAGGGGTCCCGCACTGTAGGCTCCGGGCCCTCCCCTGAAAACGACCCCTGGCCCCACGTTTACCTTCAATATGATTGGGGATCCCGGCTTTATCTCCAGGACGCCAGTGGGTCCGAACGATTCGAAGGCCGGATTGGGGAAGTAGGTGATGACCGACCCATTGAGGCTCAGCAGCGATTGGACGTTGTCAAGGATGAATCCGAACTCCTCCGGTTGCTCACCGCTCTGGGCAATGGCCTTCCGGTTAGAGACAATCCCGGGGGCCTGGCACAGCATCACCGTGTCGTTCAGGACGATACAGGTCTGGGGGGGGGGGGGGGGGGGGGGGCGAGAGCGGGAAAGATAAAATAGCATTAAACAAACAAACCCCAGCAGAAGACTAGTGGGTTGGGGTTATTGTTCATGATAATTCTCATCTCCGTATCATTACATCAACGTATCACACCGATACCGTATCACACCGTCACCGTATCACACCGATACCGTATCACACCGACATCATATCACACCGACACCGGATCACACCGTCACCGTATCACACCGTCACCGTATCACACCGACATCATATCACACCGTCACCGTATCACACCGACACGGGATCACACCGACACGGGATCACACCGACACGGGATCACACCGATACCGTATCATCACGTCACCGGATCACACCGTCACCGGATCACACCGTCACCGGATCACACCGTCACCGGATCACACCGTCACCGGATCACACCGTCACCGGATCACACCGTCACCGGATCACACCGTCACCGGATCACACCGTCACCGGATCACACCGTCACCGGATCACACCGTCACCGGATCACACCGTCACCGGATCACACCGACACCGGATCACACCGACACCGGATCACACCGACACCGTATCACACCGACACCGTATCACACCGTCACCGTATCACACCGACACCGTATCACACCGACACCGTATCACACCGACACCGTATCACACCGTCACCGTATCACACCGTCACCGTATCATCACATCACCGTATCACACCGTCACCGTATCACACCGTCACCGTATCACACCGTCACCGTATCACACCGACACCGTATCACACCGACATCGTATCACACCGACATCGTATCACACCGACACCGTATCACACCGTCACCGTATCACACCGTCACCGTATCATCACATCACCGTATCACACCGATACCGTATCATACCGACACCGTATCACACCGTCACCGTATCATCACATCACCGTATCACACCGACACCGTATCACACCGACACCGTATCACACCGGCACCGTATCACACCGGCACCGTATCACACCGACACCGTATCACACCGACACCGTATCACACCGACACCGTATCATCACATCACCGTATCACACCGTCACCGTATCACACCGACACCGTATCACACCGTCACCGTATCACACCGACACCGTATCACACCGTCACCGTATCACACCGATACCGTATCATACCGTCACCGTATCACACCGTCACCGTATCACACCGTCACCGTATCACACCGACACCGTATCACACCGACACCGTATCACACCGACACCGTATCACACCGTCACCGTATCACACCGACACCGTATCACACCATCACCGTATCACACCATCACCGTATCACACCGACACCGTACCACACCGACACCGTACCACACCGACACCGTATCACACCGACACCGTATCACACCGTCACCGTATCACATCACCATATCACACCGTCACCGTATCACACCGTCACCGTATCACACCGACACCGTATCACACCGACACCGTATCACACCGACACCGTATCACACCGACACCGTATCACACCATCACCGTATCACACAGTCACCGTATCACACCGTCACCGTATCACACCGTCACCGTATCACACCGTCACCGTATCACACCGTCACCGTATCACACCGACACCGTATCACACCGACACCGTATCACACCGACACCGTATCACACCGTCACCGTATCACACCGATACCGTATCACACCGTCACCGTATCACACCGACACCGTATCACACCGACACCGTATCACACCGACACCGTATCACACCGACACCGTATCACACCGTCACCGTATCACACCGTCATCATATCATACCATCACCGTAGCACACCGACACCGTATCACACCGACACCGTATCACACCGACACCGTATCACACCGACACCGTATCACACCCACCGTATCACACCGACACCGTATCACACCGACACCGTATCACACCCACCGTATCACACCCACCGTATCACACCGACACCGTATCACACCGACACCGTATCACATCATGTCACCGTATCACACCGTCACCGTATCACACCGTCACCGTATCACACCGACACCGTATCACATCACGTCACCGTATCACACCGACACCGTATCACATCACGTCACCGTATCACACCGACACCGTATCACATCACGTCACTGTATCACACCGACACCGTATCACACCGACACCGTATCACACCGTCACCGTATCACACCGTCACCGTATCACACCGTCACCGTATCATCACATCACCGTATCACACCGACACCGTATCACATCACGTCACCGTATCACACCGTCACCGTATCACACCGACACCGTATCACACCGACACCGTATCACATCACGTCACCATATCACATCATATCACCATATCACACAGTCACCACATCACATCATGTCACCATATCACCATATCACACCGTCACCATATCACATCATGTCACCATATCACACCGTCAACATATCACATCATGTCACCATATCACACCGTCAACATATCACACCGTCAACATATCACATCATGTCACCATATCACACCGTCAACATATCACACCGTCACCATATCACACCGTCACCATATCACATCATGTCACCATATCACACCGTCAACATATCACACCGTCAACATATCACATCATGTCACCATATCCCACCATCACCATATCATACCGTCACCATATCATACCGTCACCATATCATACCGTCACCATATCATACCGTCACCATATCACACTGTCACCATATCATCCTATCAGATCATCACTAATCGCTTCAAAGCATCACTTCATCTCCATAGCAATCATCACCAAATCATCACATCATTCCCCACCAGACCATAATGACAACACCCTGCATTTACCCAGCCCCTTTAACGTAGTGAAACATCCCCAAGGCCCTTCCCAGGAGCGTCAATCAGACCGAATTCGACACCGAGCCCCGTAAGGAGATATTAGGACAGGTGACCAAAAGCTCGGTCAAAGAGGGAGGTTTTAAGGAGCGTCTTAAAGGAGGAGAGAGAGGCGGAGAGGTTTAGGTGTCAGATTAGTGTATGTTTTGTCTACGTGTGTAGGAGAACGTGAGGGGGCGAGAGCAGGAATCACGAGACACAGTGGGACCAAGCTCATCTAGTTCGCCGTCTAACACCCCGGTAGATTCATGATACGAGGATCATGAAGCTGTCGTCTAATCACAGCGATCAATCTTCACCGATTAGTCTCCAACAGGCCCAGGCTGGAGGGGTGGGAAACCCCCCGAGTGGTGGAGAGCTGCAAGGGAACCATAGGCCCAAAGCTTCCTGCACTTACCACAGATTGGGTCTCAAATTAATGCGAGACTGCAGCCCAAGATGCTGAAAGATATCTATCTCATTTCCATCCGAATTCTTCAATACTGACGGCCTGCAGCGTCTCCCTGGACAGCCATGGATTGATATTTCCGCGGATGGGTATGTGGGTGAGTGGGCGTATGGGGGCATATGAGGGTGTGGCTTTGCGGGCAAGTTAGGGAAAGGGGGGAGCCTTACATAAGACTTACGTTGCTGGTCTCCACTCCTCTGTACATGGCCCTCACCCTCGGTTCCTGGATGGTGAGGAAACTGCTCCCAGTTATGGTCAGTGTCGTGTTCCCACTATTTGGTAACAGGAGGATTACAATTAGTGAGAGATCCATGCAGTCAAAACCCAAAGTACAAACCAGGTCCACAAATAGGAGCAGACGAGGGAACATTCCAGAATAAGACACCGCCTCGAGTTACAATCGACCGGTGGGGAGAGGGCGGCCGGTGGGGAGAGGGCGGCCGTCGGCCGGTGGGGAGAGGGCGGCCGTCAACCGGTGGGGAGAGGGCTATCATCGATAGTGGGGAGAGGGCTATCATCGATAGTGGGGAGAGGGCTATCATCGATAGTGGGGAGAGGGCTATCATCGATAGTGGGGAGAGGGCTATCATCGATAGTGGGGAGAGGGCTATCATCGATAGTGGGGAGAGGGCTATCATCGATAGTGGGGAGAGGGCTATCATCGATAGTGGGGAGAGGGCTATCATCGACCAGTGGGGAGAGGGCTATCATCGACCAGTGGGGAGAGGGCTATCATCGATAGTGGGGAGAGGGCTATCATCGACCAGTGGGGAGAGGGCTATCATCGATAGTGGGGAGAGGGCTATCATCGACCAGTGGGGAGAGGGCTATCATCGATAGTGGGGAGAGGGCTATCATCGATAGTGGGGAGAGGGCTATCATCGATAGTGGGGAGAGGGCTATCATCGGTAGTGGGGAGAGGGCTATCATCGACCAGTGGGGAGAGGGCTATCATCGACCAGTGGGGAGAGGGCTATCATCGACCAGTGGGGAGAGGGCTATCATCGACCGGTGGGGAGAGGGCTATCATCGACCGGTGGGGAGAGGGCTATCATCGACCGGTGGGGAGAGAGCTATCATCGACCGGTGGGGAGAGGGCTATCATCGACCGGTGGGGAGAGGGCTATCATCGACCGGTGGGGAGAGGGCTATCATCGACCGGTGGGGAGAGGGCTATCATCGACCGGTGGGGAGAGGGCTATCATCGACCGGTGGGGAGAGGGCTATCATCGACCGGTGGGGAGAGGGCTATCATCGACCGGTGGGGAGAGGGCTATCATCGACCGGTGGGGAGAGGGCTATCATCGACCGGTGGGGAGAGGGCTATCATCGACCGGTGGGGAGAGGGCTATCATCGACCGGTGCGGAGAGGGCTATCATCGACCGGTGGGGAGAGGGCTATCATCGATAGTGGGGAGAGGGCTATCATCGATAGTGGGGAGAGGGCTATCATCGATAGTGGGGAGAGGGCTATCATCGATAGTGGGGAGAGGGCTATCATCGATAGTGGGGAGAGGGCTATCATCGATAGTGGGGAGAGGGCTATCATCGATAGTGGGGAGAGGGCTATCATCGATAGTGGGGAGAGGGCTATCATCGATAGTGGGGAGAGGGCTATCATCGATAGTGGGGAGAGGGCTATCATCGATAGTGGGGAGAGGGCTATCATCGATAGTGGGGAGAGGGCTATCATCGATAGTGGGGAGAGGGCTATCATCGATAGTGGGGAGAGGGCTATCATCGACCAGTGGGGAGAGGGCTATCATCGATAGTGGGGAGAGGGCTATCATCGACCAGTGGGGAGAGGGCTATCATCGATAGTGGGGAGAGGGCTATCATCGATAGTGGGGAGAGGGCTATCATCGATAGTGGGGAGAGGGCTATCATCGATAGTGGGGAGAGGGCTATCATCGATAGTGGGGAGAGGGCTATCATCGATAGTGGGGAGAGGGCTATCATCGATAGTGGGGAGAGGGCTATCATCGATAGTGGGGAGAGGGCTATCATCGATAGTGGGGAGAGGGCTATCATCGATAGTGGGGAGAGGGCTATCATCGATAGTGGGGAGAGGGCTATCATCGACCAGTGGGGAGAGGGCTATCATCGACCAGTGGGGAGAGGGCTATCATCGACCAGTGGGGAGAGGGCTATCATCGACCAGTGGGGAGAGGGCTATCATCGATAGTGGGGAGAGGGCTATCATCGACAGTGGGGAGAGGGCTATCATCGACCAGTGGGGAGAGGGCTATCATCGACCAGTGGGGAGAGGGCTATCATCGACCAGTGGGGAGAGGGCTATCATCGACCAGTGGGGAGAGGGCTATCATCGACCGGTGGGGAGAGGGCTATCATCGACCGGTGGGGAGAGGGCTATCATCGACCGGTGGGGAGAGGGCTATCATCGACCGGTGGGGAGAGGGCTATCATCGACCGGTGGGGAGAGGGCTATCATCGATAGTGGGGAGAGGGCTATCATCGATAGTGGGGAGAGGGCTATCATCGATAGTGGGGAGAGGGCTATCATCGATAGTGGGGAGAGGGCTATCATCGACCGGTGGGGAGAGGGCTATCATCGATAGTGGGGAGAGGGCTATCATCGATAGTGGGGAGAGGGCGATCATCGATAGTGGGGAGAGGGCTATCATCGATAGTGGGGAGAGGGCTATCATCGATAGTGGGGAGAGGGCTATCATCGATAGTGGGGAGAGGGCTATCATCGATAGTGGGGAGAGGGCTATCATCGACCGGTGGGGAGAGGGCTATCATCGATAGTGGGGAGAGGGCTATCATCGATAGTGGGGAGAGGGCGATCATCGATAGTGGGGAGAGGGCTATCATCGATAGTGGGGAGAGGGCTATCATCGATAGTGGGGAGAGGGCTATCATCGATAGTGGGGAGAGGGCTATCATCGATAGTGGGGAGAGGGCTATCATCGATAGTGGGGAGAGGGCTATCATCGATAGTGGGGAGAGGGCTATCATCGATAGTGGGGAGAGGGCTATCATCGATAGTGGGGAGAGGGCTATCATCGATAGTGGGGAGAGGGCTATCATCGATAGTGGGGAGAGGGCGGCCGTCGGCCGGTGGGCTATCATCGATAGTGGGGAGAGGGCTATCATCGACCAGTGGGGAGAGGGCTATCATCGATAGTGGGGAGAGGGCTATCATCGATAGTGGGGAGAGGGCTATCATCGATAGTGGGGAGAGGGCTATCATCGATAGTGGGGAGAGGGCTATCATCGATAGTGGGGAGAGGGCTTTCATCGACCAGTGGGGAGAGGGCTATCATCGATAGTGGGGAGAGGGCTATCATCGACCAGTGGGGAGAGGGCTATCATCGACCAGTGGGGAGAGGGCTATCATCGACCAGTGGGGAGAGGGCTATCATCGATAGTGGGGAGAGGGCTATCATCGACCAGTGGGGAGAGGGCTATCATCGATAGTGGGGAGAGGGCTATCATCGACCGGTGGGGAGAGGGCTATCATCGACCAGTGGGGAGAGGGCTATCATCGATAGTGGGGAGAGGGCTATCATCGACCAGTGGGGAGAGGGCTATCATCGATAGTGGGGAGAGGGCTATCATCGATAGTGGGGAGAGGGCTATCATCGATAGTGGGGAGAGGGCTATCATCGACCAGTGGGGAGAGGGCTATCATCGACCAGTGGGGAGAGGGCTATCATCGATAGTGGGGAGAGGGCTATCATCGATAGTGGGGAGAGGGCTATCATCGACCAGTGGGGAGAGGGCTATCATCGACCGGTGGGGAGAGGGCTATCATCGACCGGTGGGGAGAGGGCTATCATCGACCGGTGGGGAGAGGGCTATCATCGACCAGTGGGGAGAGGGCTATCATCGATAGTGGGGAGAGGGCTATCATCGATAGTGGGGAGAGGGCTATCATCGATAGTGGGGAGAGGGCTATCATCGACCAGTGGGGAGAGGGCTATCATCGACCAGTGGGGAGAGGGCTACCATCGATAGTGGGGAGAGGGCTATCATCGATAGTGGGGAGAGGGCTATCATCGACCAGTGGGGAGAGGGCTATCATCGATAGTGGGGAGAGGGCTATCATCGATAGTGGGGAGAGGGCTATCATCGACCAGTGGGGAGAGGGCTATCATCGATAGTGGGGAGAGGGCTATCATCGATAGTGGGGAGAGGGCTATCATCGACCAGTGGGGAGAGGGCTATCATCGACCAGTGGGGAGAGGGCTATCATCGACCAGTGGGGAGAGGGCTATCATCGATAGTGGGGAGAGGGCTATCATCGACCAGTGGGGAGAGGGCTATCATCGATAGTGGGGAGAGGGCTATCATCGATAGTGGGGAGAGGGCTATCATCGACCAGTGGGGAGAGGGCTATCATCGATAGTGGGGAGAGGGCTATCATCGATAGTGGGGAGAGGGCTATCATCGATAGTGGGGAGAGGGCTATCATCGATAGTGGGGAGAGGGCTATCATCGATAGTGGGGAGAGGGCTATCATCGATAGTGGGGAGAGGGCTATCATCGATAGTGGGGAGAGGGCTATCATCGACCAGTGGGGAGAGGGCTATCATCGACCAGTGGGGAGAGGGCTATCATCGATAGTGGGGAGAGGGCTATCATCGATAGTGGGGAGAGGGCTATCATCGACCAGTGGGGAGAGGGCTATCATCGACCAGTGGGGAGAGGGCTATCATCGATAGTGGGGAGAGGGCTATCATCGATAGTGGGGAGAGGGCTATCATCGATAGTGGGGAGAGGGCTATCATCGACCAGTGGGGAGAGGGCTATCATCGACCAGTGGGGAGAGGGCTATCATCGATAGTGGGGAGAGGGCTATCATCGATAGTGGGGAGAGGGCCATCATCGATAGTGGGGAGAGGGCTATCATCGATAGTGGGGAGAGGGCTATCATCGACCGGTGGGGAGAGGGCTATCATCGACCAGTGGGGAGAGGGCTATCATCGACCAGTGGGGAGAGGGCTATCATCGACCAGTGGGGAGAGGGCTATCATCGACCAGTGGGGAGAGGGCTATCATCGACCAGTGGGGAGAGGGCTATCATCGACCAGTGGGGAGAGGGCTATCATCGATAGTGGGGAGAGGGCTATCATCGATAGTGGGGAGAGGGCTATCATCGATAGTGGGGAGAGGGCTATCATCGATAGTGGGGAGAGGGCTATCATCGACCAGTGGGGAGAGGGCTATCATCGACCAGTGGGGAGAGGGCTATCATCGACCAGTGGGGAGAGGGCTATCATCGACCAGTGGGGAGAGGGCTATCATCGACCAGTGGGGAGAGGGCTATCATCGACCAGTGGGGAGAGGGCTATCATCGACCAGTGGGGAGAGGGCTATCATCGATAGTGGGGAGAGGGCTATCATCGATAGTGGGGAGAGGGTTATCATCGACCGGTGGGGAGAGGGCTATCATCGATAGTGGGGAGAGGGCTATCATCGACCAGTGGGGAGAGGGCTATCATCGACCGGTGGGGAGAGGGCTATCATCGACCGGTGGGGAGAGGGCTATCATCGACCAGTGGGGAGAGGGCTATCATCGATAGTGGGGAGAGGGCTATCATCGACCAGTGGGGAGAGGGCTATCATCGACCAGTGGGGAGAGGGCTATCATCGACCAGTGGGGAGAGGGCTATCATCGACCAGTGGGGAGAGGGCTATCATCGATAGTGGGGAGAGGGCTATCATCGATAGTGGGGAGAGGGCTATCATCGACCAGTGGGGAGAGGGCTATCATCGACCAGTGGTGAGAGGGCTATCATCGATAGTGGGGAGAGGGCTATCATCGATAGTGGGGAGAGGGCTATCATCGACCGGTGGGGAGAGGGCTATCATCGATAGTGGGGAGAGGGCTATCATCGATAGTGGGGAGAGGGCTATCATCGATAGTGGGGAGAGGGCTATCATCGATAGTGGGGAGAGGGCTATCATCGATAGTGGGGAGAGGGCTATCATCGATAGTGGGGAGAGGGATATCATCGATAGTGGGGAGAGGGCTATCATCGATAGTGGGGAGAGGGCGATCATCGATAGTGGGGAGAGGGCTATCATCGATAGTGGGGAGAGGGCTATCATCGATAGTGGGGAGAGGGCTATCATCGATAGTGGGGAGAGGGCTATCATCGATAGTGGGGAGAGGGCTATCATCGATAGTGGGGAGAGGGCTATCATCGATAGTGGGGAGAGGGCTATCATCGATAGTGGGGAGAGGGCTATCATCGATAGTGGGGAGAGGGCTATCATCGACCAGTGGGGAGAGGGCTATCATCGACCAGTGGGGAGAGGGCTATCATCGATAGTGGGGAGAGGGCTATCATCGATAGTGGGGAGAGGGCCATCATCGATAGTGGGGAGAGGGCTGTCATCGATAGTGGGGAGAGGGCTATCATCGACCGGTGGGGAGAGGGCTATCATCGACCAGTGGGGAGAGGGCTATCATCGACCAGTGGGGAGAGGGCTATCATCGACCAGTGGGGAGAGGGCTATCATCGACCAGTGGGGAGAGGGCTATCATCGATAGTGGGGAGAGGGCTATCATCGATAGTGGGGAGAGGGCTATCATCGATAGTGGGGAGAGGGCTATCATCGATAGTGGGGAGAGGGCTATCATCGACCAGTGGGGAGAGGGCTATCATCGACCAGTGGGGAGAGGGCTATCATCGACCAGTGGGGAGAGGGCTATCATCGACCAGTGGGGAGAGGGCTATCATCGACCAGTGGGGAGAGGGCTATCATCGACCAGTGGGGAGAGGGCTATCATCGACCAGTGGGGAGAGGGCTATCATCGATAGTGGGGAGAGGGTTATCATCGACCGGTGGGGAGAGGGCTATCATCGATAGTGGGGAGAGGGCTATCATCGACCAGTGGGGAGAGGGCTATCATCGACCGGTGGGGAGAGGGCTATCATCGACCGGTGGGGAGAGGGCTATCATCGACCAGTGGGGAGAGGGCTATCATCGATAGTGGGGAGAGGGCTATCATCGACCAGTGGGGAGAGGGCTATCATCGACCAGTGGGGAGAGGGCTATCATCGACCAGTGGGGAGAGGGCTATCATCGACCAGTGGGGAGAGGGCTATCATCGATAGTGGGGAGAGGGCTATCATCGATAGTGGGGAGAGGGCTATCATCGACCAGTGGGGAGAGGGCTATCATCGACCAGTGGTGAGAGGGCTATCATCGATAGTGGGGAGAGGGCTATCATCGATAGTGGGGAGAGGGCTATCATCGACCGGTGGGGAGAGGGCTATCATCGATAGTGGGGAGAGGGCTATCATCGATAGTGGGGAGAGGGCTATCATCGATAGTGGGGAGAGGGCTATCATCGATAGTGGGGAGAGGGCTATCATCGATAGTGGGGAGAGGGCTATCATCGATAGTGGGGAGAGGGCTATCATCGATAGTGGGGAGAGGGATATCATCGATAGTGGGGAGAGGGCTATCATCGATAGTGGGGAGAGGGCGATCATCGATAGTGGGGAGAGGGCTATCATCGATAGTGGGGAGAGGGCTATCATCGATAGTGGGGAGAGGGCTATCATCGATAGTGGGGAGAGGGCTATCATCGATAGTGGGGAGAGGGCTATCATCGATAGTGGGGAGAGGGCTATCATCGATAGTGGGGAGAGGGCTATCATCGACCAGTGGGGAGAGGGCTATCATCGATAGTGGGGAGAGGGCTATCATCGATAGTGGGGAGAGGGCTATCATCGATAGTGGGGAGAGGGCTATCATCGATAGTGGGGAGAGGGCTATCATCGACCAGTGGGGAGAGGGCTATCATCGATAGTGGGGAGAGGGCTATCATCGATAGTGGGCAGAGGGCTATCATCGATCGTGGGGAGAGGGCTATCATCGACCAGTGGGGAGAGGGCTATCATCGATAGTGGGGAGAGGGCTATCATCGATAGTGGGGAGAGGGCTATCATCGACCAGTGGGGAGAGGGCTATCATCGATAGTGGGGAGAGGGCTATCATCGACCAGTGGAGAGAGGGCTATCATCGACCAGTGGGGAGAGGGCTATCATCGACCGGTGGGGAGAGGGCTATCATCGATAGTGGGGTGAGGGCTATCATCGATAGTGGGGAGAGGGCTATCATCGATAGTGGGGAGAGGGCTATCATCGACCAGTGGGGAGAGGGCTATCATCGATAGTGGGGAGAGGGCTATCATCGACCAGTGGGGAGAGGGCTATCATCGACCGGTGGGGAGAGGCCTATCATCGACCGGTGGGGAGAGGGCTATCATCGATAGTGGGGAGAGGGCTATCATCGACCAGTGGGGAGAGGGCTATCATCGACCAGTGGGGAGAGGGCTATCATCGATAGTGGGGAGAGGGCTATCATCGATAGTGGGGAGAGGGCTATCATCGATAGTGGGGAGAGGGCTATCATCGATAGTGGGGAGAGGGCTATCATCGATAGTGGGGAGAGGGCTATCATCGATAGTGGGGAGAGGGCTATCATCGATAGTGGGGAGAGGGCTATCATCGATAGTGGGGAGAGGGCTATCATCGATAGTGGGGAGAGGGCTATCATCGATAGTGGGGAGAGGGCTATCATCGATAGTGGGGAGAGGGCTATCATCGACCAGTGGGGAGAGGGCTATCATCGATAGTGGGGAGAGGGCTATCATCGATAGTGGGGAGAGGGCTATCATCGACCGGTGGGGAGAGGGCTATCATCGATAGTGGGGAGAGGGCTATCATCGATAGTGGGGAGAGGGCTATCATCGATAGTGGGGAGAGGGCTATCATCGACCAGTGGGGAGAGGGCTATCATCGATAGTGGGGAGAGGGCTATCATCGACCAGTGGGGAGAGGGCTATCATCGATAGTGGGGAGAGGGCTATCATCGACCAGTGGGGAGAGGGCTATCATCGACCAGTGGGGAGAGGGCTATCATCGACCAGTGGGGAGAGGGCTATCATCGATAGTGGGGAGAGGGCTATCATCGACCAGTGGGGAGAGGGCTATCATCGACCGGTGGGGAGAGGGCTATCATCGACCGGTGGGGAGAGGGCTATCATCGGTCGTGGGGAGAGGGCTATCATCGGTCGTGGGGAGAGGGCTATCATCGGTCGTGGGGAGAGGGCTATCATCGGTCGTGGGGAGAGGGCTATCATCGGTCGTGGGGAGAGGGCTATCATCGGTCGTGGGGAGAGGGCTATCATCGACCAATGGGGAGAGGGAGGCTACCATTGACCAGTGGGGGAAAAAAAATCAGCCCGATTTTCCACTCCAGATCGCCATCCAGGGCTGGAAAAATGCCCCTGTTTTGTCCTGGGGGTAAGGCCTGGGCTGTGATGCCCCAAGCAGTCGAATAGCGCAGACACGAAAAAGGGCCGATGGGGGGGAGGGGGTGGCGAGGGCAGGGCCTGGACCCACGGGACCTTGCACGCGAGATGTTTCGCTGCACGAGACGTCTCGTCAGTCTCGTGCAGCGAAAGGGGAGCTTTTAAGAAAGAGCCGAACGGCGTAAAAAATTAAACAGCACGGAGGCCTCCTCACTTGACGATGGTCCAATCGGGCTCCACCCTGGTGACGGTGGGGTCCTCGACGTAGACGTAGCTCTGGGCGATGTTGGAGATCTCAGCCCGGTCGATGTTGACTGTGATGAAGGAGGTTCCAGGTCCAGACAGCGAGGCTGAGGTGATGCACACAATTTCCCTCAGGATCCTCCTGCAGTCGAGAGAGGGGAGGGGAGTCAGTGGAAAGGGACAAAGACTCAGCCGAGAGGAAGAACCGGACCTCGAGGCCCCGTTGGGATCGACTCTCGGCCTGGGAAATACTGATTCCCACTGGCGAGATTGTTCTCCGTGGAGCAGAGACGGTCAAGGGGAGATTGACCAAAATGGCACCCAGGGAGGAGGGACTTCAGTTACAGTACTGACCCTCCCACAGTGCGGCGCTCCCTCAGTACTGACCCTCCGACAGTGCGGCGCTCCCTCAGTACCGACCCTCCGACAGTGCGGCGCTCCCTCAGTACTGACCCTCCGACAGTGCGGCGCTCCCTCAGTACTGACCCTCCGACAGTGCGGCGCTCCCTCAGTACCGACCCTCCGACAGTGCGGCGCTCCCTCAGTACTGACCCTCCGAAGGAGGCCAAGCTTTCAACTGCTCCTTAACACGTACCTGATGAACTGGCATTCTGCTCCTCCCACGGAGGCCCTGACAGAGCTCCCGGCGTCGAGGTGCCTGCCAAAGATTGTTAGCCGTGTCCCGCCTGAGGCGGGGCCTCTCTCCGGACTGACTCTACTGAAGCTTGGGGTCTGAGAGAAAGGAGAAAAGGAGATTACAGTACTGGTGGGTACAGGTCTCGCCGTCTAACAAGGGGGTCGGCCCTGCCTCGGTGGGCCTCACTCTCGGAGTCAGGCGCTCGAGGGTTCGAGCCCCCCCACCTCACTCCAGAGACTCGAGCCCCGTAATCCAGGCCCCGACATTCCCCACCCCGGTGGCCGGTACCGAGGGAGCGCCGCGCAGTCGGAGGGGGCCGTCTTTCGGGATGAGACGTTAAACCCAGGCCCCCCCCCCGTCTGCCCCTCTCAGGCGGGACGTAAAAGATCCCACGGCCGCTACTGGAAGAAGAGCAGGAGGGGGGAGGGGGAGTTCTCCCCGGGGTCCTGGGGCCGATATTTATCCCTCAACAAACATCGCTAAAAAAAACAGATGATCTGGGTCATTTACCACATTGGCTGTTTGTGGGATCTTGCTGTGCGCAAATCGGCTGCTGCGTTTCCCACATTACAACAGTGAGCACACTTCAAAAAAAAAAGTACCTCGTTGGCTGTGAAACGCTTTGGGACGTCCTGAGGGGGTGAAAGGGGCCGGAGAAACGGGAGTTCCTTCTTTGCTTTAGCTAAGACGAGGGGAGAGCCTCCTTGGGGTCTTACTGTCCCAGCCAAGTGTGCTCCCCTCACCCACGGTACATTTTGAACGAGATCCTGAACTTTGGGCCATCTGTTGCAAGGATTTCTGTTCCATAACACAGAGCGAAACGCCGACAGCTCGTCTTAATGTTATTCCCGTAACGCGATGGGAGCTGCACCGGAGGAATGGCCTACATTAAAGCAAGAAGCCCCTGGAACAATGGAGTGTAAAGCACAGGCTGCTCGTAATACACCCGCCAGCAATTCTCATTGCCTTCAGACAAGCGAAAGAGACAAAGAGGGGCACAGGGCAGAAGGGAAGGGGGGCAGAGCAAAGCAGAGAATGAGAGAGAGAGGAACAGACAGACAGAAAAGCAGGGAAACAGAATTCAAGCAGAGATATCAGGGAGGGAGAGGGAAAGAAAAGAGAGAGAGAGAGCGAGAGAGAGACAGAAAGAGAGAGCGAGAGAGGGATAGAGAGAGACGAGAGAGAGAGAGAGAGACAGAGAGAGAGACAGAAAGAGAGAGCGAGAGAGGGATAGAGAGAGACGAGAGAGAGAGACAGAAAGAGAGAGCGAGAGAGGGATAGAGAGAGACGAGAGAGAGACAGAAAGAGAGAGCGAGAGAGGGATAGAGAGAGACGAGAGAGAGAGAGAGCGAGAGAGAGCGACAAAGAGACAGAAAGAGAGAGCGAGAGAGGGATAGAGAGAGACGAGAGAGAGAGAGACAGAGAGAGAGACAGAAAGAGAGAGCGAGAGAGGGATAGAGAGAGACGAGAGAGACAGAGAGAGAGACAGAAAGAGAGAGCGAGACAGAGAGAGAGCGAGACAGAGAGAGAGAGAGAAAGACAGACAGAGAGATGGAAAGAGAGAGCGAGGGACAGAGAGAGAGATAGAGAGAGACACAGAGAGAGAGACACACACAGAAAAGCAGGGAAACAGAGGGAAAAAAGCAGAGAGAACAGGGAGAGAGGGAGGGAAAAAGGGAGAGATAGAGTGAAAGATAGCAAAGAGAGAGAGACGGAGAGAGAGGGAGAGACGCAGTGAGAGAGAGGGAGAGAGTGAGAGAGAACAGAGAGAGAGGGAGAGAGAGGGAGAAGGTTAGAGAGAGGAGAGAGGGAGAGGCGCAGTGAGAGAGAGAGAGAGTGAGAGAGAACAGAGAGAGGAGGGAGGGAGAGGGAGAAGGTTAGAGAGAGGAGAGAGGGAGAGGCGCAGTGAGAGAGAGAGAGTGAGAGAGAACAGAGAGAGGAGGGAGGGAGAGGGAGAAGGTTAGAGAGAGGAGGGAGGGAGAGGCGCAGTGAGAAAGAGAGAGAACAGAGAGAGAGGGAGGGAGAGGGAGAGACGCAGTGAGAGAGAGGGAGACAGTGAGAGAGAACAGAGAGAGAGGGAGAGAGAGGGAGACACGCAGTGAGAGAGAGGGCGACAGTGAGAGAGAACAGAGAGAGAAGAAGAGAGAGGGAGAGGCGCAGTGAGAGAGAGAGAGCGAGAACAGAGAGAGAAGAAGAGAGAGGGGGGCGCAGTGAGAGAGAGAGAGCGAGAACAGAGAGAGAGGGAGAGAGAGGGAGAGGCGCAGTGAGAGAGAGAGAGCGAGAACAGAGAGAGAAGAAGAGAGAGGGGGGCGCAGTGAGAGAGAACAGAGAGAGAAGAGAGAGGGGGGCGCAGTGAGAGAGAGAGTGAGAGAGAACAGAGAGAGAGAGGGAGGGAGAGACGCAGTGAGAGAGAGAGAGTGAGAGAACAGAGAGAGGGAGAGACGCAGTGAGTGAGAGGGAGAGAGAGTGAGAGAACAGAGAGAGGGAGAGACGCAGTGAGACAGAGGGAGACAGAGAGAGAGAGAGAGAGACAGAGAGAGAGAGAGAGAGCGAGAGACAGAGAGAGGGAGTAACACGGGAGTTCGATGCAGCGAGTGTACTCACTAAGAGAAGATGAGGAGTGATCATGGAGAGTGAACATACCACAAAGCTGTAGGTTTGCTGTGACTTGGTCCTGTAATTCGGGCTGCAGTCTCCCACACACAGCTCGACTGGTCCTGCGACAGGGTGTGATGAGAAAGAATCATCCATCTCACAGACGATGCTGTGTGCAACAAACAGAGAGAGAGAGAGAGCTCAGAACATCGGCAGGGACTGTAAAACCAACACTGCCAACAGACACCGGGCGCTGCCCCGACACAGTGCCCAGTGAGCCCCTCACCACCTCCCCCAACCAAGGACCCATCCCATGCCCATCACTCAGAGCTCCAGTGTAAACCTCCATCGAACTCACCCTGGGAGCACACACGATACGGGGTCCATTAACGAAACAGGAACCGTGTACAGTAACACACAGCCTGTGTAAACAGGAACCGCGTACAGTAACACACAGCCTGTGTAAACAGGAACCGCGTACAGTAACACACGCCCTGTGTAAACAGGAACCGCGTACAGTAACACACAGCCTGTGTAAACAGGAACCATGTACAGTAACACACACCCTGTGTAAACAGGAACCGCATACAGTAACACACAGCCTGTGTAAACAGGAACCGCGTACAGTAACACACAGCCTGTGTAAACAGGAACCATGTACAGTAACACACACCCTGTGTAAACAGGAACCGCGTACAGTAACACACACCCTGTGTAAACAGGAACCGCGTACAGTAACACACAGCCTGTGTAAACAGGAACCGCGTACAGTAACACACACCCTGTGTAAACAGGAACCGCGTACAGTAACACACAGCCTGTGTAAACAGGAACCGCGTACAGTAACACACAGCCTGTGTAAACAGGAACCGTGTACAGTAAGACACACCCTGTGTAAACAGGGACTGTGTACAGTAACACACAGCCTGTGTAAACAGGGACTGTGTACAGTAACACACAGCCTGTGTAAACAGGAACTGCGTACAGTAACACACACCCTCTATAAACAGGGACTGTGTACAGTAACACACAGCCTGTGTAAACAGGGACTGTGTACAGTAACACACACCCTCTATAAACAGGGACTGTGTACAGTAACACACACCCTCTATAAACAGGGACTGTGTACAGTAACACACACCCTCTATAAACAGGGACTGTGTACAGTAACACACAGCCTGTGTAAACAGGGACTGTGTACAGTAACACACAGCCTGTGTAAACAGGGACTGTGTACAGTAACACACAGCCTGTGTAAACAGGAACCGCGTACGGTAACACACAGCCTGTGTAAACAGGAACCGCGTACAGTAACACAGCCTGTGTAAACAGGAACCGCGTACAGTAACACACAGCCTGTGTAAACAGGAACCGCGTACAGTAACACACAGCCTGTGTAAACAGGAACCGCGTACAGTAACACACAGCCTGTGTAAACAGGAACCGTGTACAGTAACACACAGCCTGTGTAAACAGGGACCGCGTACAGTAACACACAGCCTGTGTAAACAGGAACCGCGTACAGTAACACACAGCCTGTGTAAACAGGAACCGCGTACAGTAACACACAGCCTGTGTAAACAGGAACCGCGTACAGTAACACACACCCTGTGTAAACAGGAACCGCGTACAGTAACACACAGCCTGTGTAAACAGGAACCGCGTACAGTAACACACACCCTGTGTAAACAGGGACCGCGTACAGTAACACAGCCTGTGTAAACAGGAACTGCGTACAGTAACACACCCTCTATAAACAGGGACTGTGTACAGTAACACACAGCCTGTGTAAACAGGAACCGCGTACGGTAACACACACCCTGTGTAAACAGGAACCGCGTACAGTAACACACAGCCTGTGTAAACAGGGACCGCATACAGTAACACACACCGTGTAAACAGGAACCGCGTACAGTAACACAAAGCCTGTGTAAACAGGGACCGCGTACAGTAACACACACCCTCTATAAACAGGGACTATGTACAGTAACACACACCCTCCATAAACAGGAACCGTGTACAGTAACACACACCCTCTATAAACAGGGACTGTGTACAGTAACACACAGCCTCGATAAACAGGGACTGTGTACAGTAACACACACCCTGTATAGACAGGGACCGTGTACAGTAACACACACCCTCTATAAACAGGGACTGTGTACAGTAACACACACCCTGTGTAAACAGGGCCCGTGTACAGTAACACACACCCTCCATAAACAGGGACCGTGTACAGTAACACACGCCCTCTATAAACAGGGACTGTGTACAGTAACACACGCCCTCTATAAACAGGGACTGTGTACAGTAACACACACCCTCTATAAACAGGGACTGTGTACAGTAACACACACCCTCTATAAACAGGGACTGTGTACAGTAACACACACCCTCCATAAACAGGGACTGTGTACAGTAACACACACCCTCCATAAACAGGGACTGTGTACAGTAACACACACCCTCCATAAACAGGGACTGTGTACAGTAACACACACCCTCTATAAACAGGGACTGTGTACAGTAACACACACCCTCCATAAACAGGGACTGTGTACAGTAACACACACCCTCTATAAACAGGGACTGTGTACAGTAACACACACCCTCTATAAACAGGGACTGTGTACAGTAACACACACCCTCTATAAACAGGGACTGTGTACAGTAACACACACCCTCTATAAACAGGGACTGTGTACAGCAACACACACCCTCTATAAACAGGGACTGTGTACAGTAACACACACCCTCTATAAACAGGGACTGTGTACAGTAACACACACCCTCCATAAACAGGGACTGTGTACAGTAACACACACCCTCTATAAACAGGGACCGTGTACAGTAACACACACCCTCCATAAACAGGGACTGTGCACAGTAACACACACCCTCCATAAACAGGGACTGTGTACAGTAACACACACCCTCCATAAACAGGGACTGTGTACAGTAACACACACCCTCCATAAACAGGGACTGTGTACAGTAACACACCCCCTCTATAAACAGGGACTGTGTACAGTAACACACACCCTCCATAAACAGGGACTGTGTACAGTAACACACACCCTCTATAAACAGGGACCGTGTACAGTAACACACACCCTCTATAAACAGGGACTGTGTACAGTAACACACACCCTCTATAAACAGGGACCGTGTACAGTAACACACACCCTCTATAAACAGGGACTATGTACAGTAACACACCCTGTATAAACAGGGACTGTGTACAGTAACACACCCTCTATAAACAGGGACCGTGTACAGTAACACACACCCTCTATAAACAGGGACTGTGTACAGTAACACACACCCTCTATAAACAGGGACTGTGTACAGTAACACAGACCCTCTATAAACAGGGACTGTGTACAGTAACACACACCCTGTATAAACAGGGACTGTGTACAGTAACACACACCCTCTATAAACAGGGACCGTGTACAGTAACACACACCCTCTATAAACAGGGACTGTGTACAGTAACACACACCCTCTATAAACAGGGACTGTGTACAGTAACACACACCCTGTATAAACAGGGACTGTGTACAGTAACACACACCCTCTATAAACAGGGACCGTGTACAGTAACACACACCCTCTATAAACAGGGACTGTGTACAGTAACACACACCCTCTATAAACAGGGACTGTGTACAGTAACACACACCCTCTATAAACAGGGACTGTGTACAGTAACACACACCCTCTATAAACAGGGACTGTGTACAGTAACACACACCCTCTATAAACAGGGACTGTGTACAGTAACACACACCCTCTATAAACAGGGACTGTGTACAGTAACACACACCCTCTATAAACAGGGACTGTGTACAGTAACACACACCCTCTATAAACAGGGACTGTGTACAGTAACACACACCCTGAATAAACAGGGACTGTGTACAGTAACACACACCCTCCATAAACAGGGACTGTGTACAGTAACACACACCCTCTATAAACAGGGACTGTGTACAGTAACACACACCCTCTATAAACAGGGACCATGTACAGTAACACACACCCTCTATAAACAGGGACTGTGTACAGTAACACACACCCTCTATAAACAGGGACCGTGTACAGTAACACACACCCTCTATAAACAGGGACTGTGTACAGTAACACACACCCTCCATAAACAGGGACTGTGTACAGTAACACACACCCTCCATAAACAGGGACTGTGTACAGTAACACACCCCCTCTATAAACAGGGACTGTGTACAGTAACACACACCCTCTATAAACAGGGACTGTGTACAGTAACACACACCCTCTATAAACAGGGACCGTGTACAGTAACACACACCCTCTATAAACAGGGACTGTGTACAGTAACACACACCCTCTATAAACAGGGACTGTGTACAGTAACACACACCCTCTATAAACAGGGACCGTGTACAGTAACACACACCCTCTATAAACAGGGACTGTGTACAGTAACACACACCCTCCATAAACAGGGACTGTGTACAGTAACACACACCCTCCATAAACAGGGACTGTGTACAGTAACACACACCCTCTATAAACAGGGACTGTGTACAGTAACACACACCCTCTATAAACAGGGACCGTGTACAGTAACACACACCCTCCATAAACAGGGACCGTGTACAGTAACACACACCCTCCATAAACAGGGACTGTGTACAGTAACACACACCCTCCATAAACAGGGACTGTGTACAGTAACACACACCCTCCATAAACAGGGACTGTGTACAGTAACACACACCCTCTATAAACAGGGACTGTGTACAGTAACACACACCCTCCATAAACAGGGACTGTGTACAGTAACACACACCCTCTATAAACAGGGACCGTGTACAGTAACACACACCCTCTATAAACAGGGACTGTGTACAGTAACACACACCCTCCATAAACACGGACTGTGTACAGTAACACACACCCTCCATAAACAGGGACTGTGTACAGTAACACACACCCTCTATAAACAGGGACTGTGTACACTAACACACACCCTCTATAAACACGGACTGTGTACAGTAACACACACCCTCTATAAACAGGGACTGATATCTGTCTCGAGAATACAATCCAGCCTCTATCCTGAGCTGGATATCCGAATGAGCCCATTTAATTATTCCCGTTTTGGACATACCGTTCAGCGCTGATGTACTCGCTCGAGATTGGACTGCACTTAACCCCAGCAATCCTGACGCCATAGGCAATCTCGCGGAAGTGCAGGCCCAGGTTATCACCATGGATGGTGACTCTGGTTCCACCCTCCTTAGGGCCAGCCATCGGGTGGAACTGTAACACAGAAAGCAAGACTGAAACTCTCACATGGTTTTAAACACCTCCACGGTTACATAGAGAGTCGTCGACACTGTCCCATCAAACACTCCCAGGGCAGGTACAGGGTTAGATACAGAGTAAAGCTCCCTCTACACTGTCCCATCAAACACTCCCAGGGCAGGTACAGGGTTAGATACAGAGTAAAGCTCCCTCTACACTGTCCCATCAAACACTCCCAGGGCAGGTACAGGGTTAGATACAGAGTAAAGCTCCCTCTACACTGTCCCATCAAACACTCCCAGGGCAGGTGCAGGGTTAGATACAGAGTAAAGCTCCCTCTACACTGTCCCATCAAACACTCCCAGGGCAGGTACAGGGTTAGATACAGAGTAAAGCTCCCTCTACACCGTCCCGTCAAACACTCCCAGGGCAGGTACAGGGTTAGATACAGAGTAAAGCTCCCTCTACACTGTCCCATCAAACACTCCCAGGGCAGGTGCAGGGTTAGATACAGAGTCAAGCTCCCTCTACACTGTCCCATCAAACACTCCCAGGGCAGGTACAGGGTTAGATACAGAGTAAAGCTCCCTCTACACTGTCCCCATCAAACACTCCCAGGGCAGGTACAGGGTTAGATACAGAGTAAAGCTCCCTCTACACTGTCCCATCAAACACTCCCAGGGCAGGTACGGGGTTAGATACAGAGTAAAGCTCCCTCTACACTGTCCCATCAAACACTCCCAGGGCAGGTACGGGGTTAGATACAGAGTAAAGCTCCCTCTACACTGTCCCCATCAAACACTCCCAGGGCAGGTACAGGGTTAGATACAGAGTAAAGCTCCCTCTACACTGTCCCATCAAACACTCCCAGGGCAGGTACAGGGTTAGATACAGAGTCAAGCTCCCTCTACACTGTCCCCATCAAACACTCCCAGGGCAGGTACGGGGTTAGATACAGAGTAAAGCTCCCTCTACACTGTCCCCATCAAACACTCCCAGGGCAGGTACAGGGTTAGATACAGAGTAAAGCTCCCTCTACACTGTCCCATCAAACACTCCCAGGGCAGGTACGGGGTTAGATACAGAGTAAAGCTCCCTCTACACTGTCCCATCAAACACTCCCAGGGCAGGTACGGGGTTAGATACAGAGTAAAGCTCCCTCTACACTGTCCCCATCAAACACTCCCAGGGCAGGTACAGGGTTAGATACAGAGTAAAGCTCCCTCTACACTGTCCCATCAAACACTCCCAGGGCAGGTACAGGGTTAGATACAGAGTCAAGCTCCATCTACACTGTCCCCATCAAACACTCCCAGGGCAGGTACGGGGTTAGATACAGAGTAAAGCTCCCTCTACACTGTCCCATCAAACACTCCCAGGGCAGGTACAGGGTTAGATACAGAGTAAAGCTCCCTCTACACTGTCCCATCAAACACTCCCAGGGCAGGTACGGGGTTAGATACAGAGTAAAGCTCCCTCTATGTTGTCCTATCAGTTCTCTAACTGTATTGGATTCTTGTATCTGTTGAGATTTGGATGGAGACTGTTCCCACCTTTCCCGTCAGTGGTGCAGGCAGGACTCACACCCAGATACTGCATTCGACATAACAGCCTGACCCAATATTAGGGTGATTTTAAACCTCCCCCCTCCCTACTCCATCTCACCCTATCCTTCTATTCCTCTCTCCCTCATGTGTTTATCGAGCTTCCCCTTAAATCCATCGATTCTATTCCCCTCGACCACTCCATGTGGGAGCGAGTTCCACATTCTCACCGCTCTCTGGGTAAAGAAGTTTCTCCTCAATTCCCAGATTGGATTTATTAGTGACTCTCTTATATTGATGGCCCCCTCGTTCTGGTCTCCCCCCACAAGTGGGAACATCTTCTCTCCGTCTACCCTATCGAAATCCCTTCATAATTTTAAAGACCTCTATCAGGTCACCCCTCAGCCTTCTCTTTTCTAGAGAAAAGAGCCCCAGTCTGTTCAGCCTTTCCTGATAGTTATAACCTCTCAGTTCTGGGATCATCCTTGTAAATCTTTTTTACACCTACATCCTTTCTATAATATGGAGACCAGAACTGTGCCCAGTGCTCCAAGTGTGATATGGGGACCAGAACTGTGCCCAGTGCTCCAAGTGTGATATGGAGACCAGAACTGTGCCCAGTATTCCAAGTGTGATATGGAGACCAGAACTGAGCCCAGTGCTCCAAGTGTGATATGGAGACCAGAACTGTGCCCAGTGCTCCAAGTGTGATATGGAGACCAGAACTGAGCCCAGTGCTCCAAGTGTGATATGGAGACCAGAACTGTGCCCAGTGCTCCAAGTGAGATATGGAGACCAGAACTGTGCCCAGTGCTCCAAGTGTGGTCTAACCAAGGTTCTATCCAAGTTTAACATAACTTCTCTGCTTTTCAATTCTATCCCTCTAGAAATGAACCCCAGAGCTTGGTTTGCTTTTTTTTAATGGCCTTAATAACCTGCGTTACTACTTTTAGTGATCTGTGTATCTGTACCCCCCCAGATCCCTCTGCTCCTCTGTCCCATTTAGACTGCTATTATCCTAGCAGTATGTGGCCTCCTTATTCGTCCTACCAAAATGTAATACCTCACACTTATCTATATTGAAATTCATTTGCCAATCACACGCCCATTCTGAAAGTTTATTAAATTCTTCCCGTATATTGTCGCAGTCCTCCTCGGTATTAACGATACCCCCCAATTTGGTGTGGTCTGCAAAGTTTGAAATTGTGCTTCTGATTCCCGAGTCCAAATCGTTGATGTAAATGGAGAACAACAGTGGTCCCAGCACCGATCCTTGTGGAACACCACTTCCCACCGTGTGCCAGCCTGAGTAACTACCTTTAACCCCTACTCTCTTGATATGAACAGAATCCTACAGCACAGACGGAGGCCATTCAGCCCATCGTGCCCTGTGCCGGCTCCCCCCGAAGGAGCGGTCCGATTCGTCTCTGAATAAATCGCACACACGAGAAAAACAGACAGTGTTAATTCGAGCTGTGGGCCTACCTCACCGCAGGGGAGAGACCCCCTCCCCCCTCCCCCCCCCCCCCCACTAGGGGTTGGGAGGCCGTACCTTAGTGATTCGGGGGTGGGTACACCGGATGTTACGGCTGCTCGGCTGCATCCAGTTGAAGTCGGGGGTGGCACAGTCTTGGCGAAGGTGGCACTTCCTCTGCGGCACACACCAGCCGCACTCGAACCTGGGCTCGGCCTTCAGGCACAGGCCGCAGCTCTCCCGCTGGGCCGAGCAGTTGTACAGGAGGGCTGGGAGAGAGCGGAAAGAAGGAAAATTCTGCTTTATGGATGTGTAGACATTTCGGAGCCCTTTCAGAACGTCCCAAAGCACTTCACGGCCAATGGAGTACTTTTTTTTTGGTTTTGTCGGGATGTAGGGAAACGCGGCCAGCCGATTTACGCACAGCAAGATCCCACAGTGTGGTCAACGACAGGTGACTAAAGGGACAGAGGCTCAAACTCCATAGAGGCAGGAATTCCTTCCCCATAGAAAGTGTGACCAGCAGACGGGACTGGATCCCCGTGCAGGGAGATACCCTGGAATTGGTTGGGTGGGGGGGCAGGGATGGGGTCTTTCCGAATGGCTGGGCTAAGCTGGGCCCGAGCGGCCTTCCTAATCCCA
Organism: Heptranchias perlo; assembly: GCF_035084215.1. Taxonomy (NCBI): domain Eukaryota; kingdom Metazoa; phylum Chordata; class Chondrichthyes; order Hexanchiformes; family Hexanchidae; genus Heptranchias; species Heptranchias perlo. The sequence continues at coordinate 3,807,221 of NC_090369.1, read as the reverse complement.
GTCTATCCCGTGCCTTGTCCCTGTATCGTAGGCCCAGTCCTGCTGCTTCTTATTGGGAGCTCACATAGCCCAGTGGGAAGGGTTTTCTCACTGGGGAGCTGCTCCCATCATTCGGGCTCGATGCCACCGAACGAATGGGAAGACTGAGAGAGCCTGAGGAGGGCGTGAGGGTCATTAATGGCCAATCAGGGCCATCGTTGGGTCAGTCACATGGAATGACCAATCAAGGCCATCAATTAGTCATTCTATGTGACTGACCTATCAAGGCCATCGATAAGTCAGTCACATGGAATGGCCAATCAGGACCATCGGTAGGTCAACACATTGAACGGCAGGCCAATCAGGACCATCATTAGGTCAACACATAGAATGGCCAATCAGGATCATCGATAGGTCAGTCACATAGAATGACCAATCAGGACCATTATTAGATCAGTCATATAAAATGGCCAATCAGGACCATTGATAGGTCAGTCACATAGAATGGCCAATCAGGACCATCGATAGGTCAGTCACATAAAATGGCCAATCAGTACCATTGATAGGTCAGTCACATAAAATGGCCAATCAGGACCATCGATAGGTCAGTCACATAGAATGGCCAATCAGGACCATTGATAGGTCAGTCACATAGAATGGCCAATCAGGACCATCGATAGGTCAGCCAACTGTTTGGTCCAATTGCAGCTCGGGGAGAGGTCAGCGAGAGGTCAGATTGCCAGAGGCTGGGATGGATGGAATTCAGCGGGAAAAATAAAAAAAACCTCAAATGCTTGGTGAAAGGATTAAGATGGTTATTGTAGATTGTACCTTTAACGCTGGCTGGCTTATCAATGATGAACTCTCCATCCCAGACAATGGAGAAATCCACGGCCAGGTCTCCAATATCATCACCTTCATACGAGTACTGAAAGACAAGGAGAGAGTGAGGGGCTGATGGGGCTAACTGAGAGAGGCAGAGAGTGAGAGAGAGAGACAGAGACAGAGGTTCAGAGACAGAGGTTGAGAGACAGAAAGTGAGAGACAGAGAGTGAGAGAGTCAGAGACAGAGTGAGAGACAGACAGAGAGTGAGAGTGAGAGACAGACAGAGAGTGAGAGTGAGAGACAGAGTGAGAGTGAGAATCAGAGACAGAGGTTGAGAGACAGAGAGTGAGAGTGAGAGACAGAGGTTGAGAGACAGAGACAGAGGTTGAGAGACAGAGACAGAGGTTGAGAGACAGAAAGTGAGAGACAGAGACAGAAAGTGAGAGACAGACAGAGAAAGTGAAAGACAGCCAGACAGAGGGAATGTCGGACAGACATAGAGACACGGAGAGACATAGAGAGACAGTCTGAGAGAGAAAAAGACACACACAGACAAAGAGAGACAGATGAGAATGAGAGACACACAAAATAACAGATACCCGGGAGTGAGTTACAGGCTGGAATCTAATCGAGGGGTTCGGGGGTTTTATATATAGAATAACAGATACCCGGGAGTGAGTTACAGACTGGAATCTAATCGAGGGGTTCGGAGGGGTTTATATATAGAATAACAGATACCCGGGAGTGAGTTACAGACTGGAATCTAATCGAGGGGTTCGGAGGGGTTTATATATAGAATAACAGATACCCGGGAGTGAGTTACAGACTGGAATCTAATCGAGGGGTTCAGGTGGGTTTATATATCGAATAACAGATACCCGGGAGTGAGTTACAGACTGGAATCTAATCGAGGGGTTCAGGGGGGTTTATATATAGAATAACAGATACCCGGGAGTGAGTTACACACTGGAATCTAATCGAGGGATTCGGGGGGGTTTATATATAGAATAACAGATACCCGGGAGTGAGTTACAGGCTGGAATCTAATCGAGGGGTTCGGGGGGTTTATATATAGAATAACATATACCCGGGAGTGAGTTACAGACTGGAATCTAATCGAGGGGTTCGGGGGTTTATATATAGAATAACAGATACCCGGGAGTGAGTTACAGGCTGGAATCTAATCGAGGGGTTCGGGGGGTTTATATATAGAATAACAGATACCCGGGAGTGAGTTACAGGCTGGAATCTAATCGAGGGGTTCGGGGGGTTTATATATAGAATAACAGATACCCGGGAGTGAGTTACAGGCTGGAATCTAATCGAGGGGTTCGGGGGGGTTTATATATAGAATAACAGATACCCGGGAGTGAGTTACAGACTGGAATCTAATCGAGGGGTTCGGGGGGGTTTATATATAGAATAACAGATACCCGGGAGTGAGTTACAGACTGGAATCTAATCGAGGGGTTCGGGGGGTTTATATATAGAATAACAGATACCCGGGAGTGAGTTACAGACTGGAATCTAATCGAGTGGTTCGGGGGGGGTTTATATATAGAATAACAGATACCCGGGAGTGAGTTACAGACTGGAATCTAATCGAGGGGTTCGGGGGGTTTATATATAGAATAACAGATACCCGGGAGTGAGTTACACACTGGAATCTAATCGAGGGGTTCGGGGGGTTTATATATAGAATAACAGATATCCGGGAGTGAGTTACAGACTGGAATCTAATCGAGGGGTTCGGGGGGTTTTATATATAGAATAACAGATAACCGGGAGTGAGTTACAGACTGGAATCTAATCGAGGGGTTCAGGGGGGGTTTATATATAGAATAACAGATACCCGGGAGTGAGTTACAGACTGGAATCTAATTGAGGGGTTCGGGGGGTTTATATATAGAATAACAGATACCCGGGAGTGAGTTACAGACTGGAATCTAATTGAGGGGTTCGGGGGGTTTATATATAGAATAACAGATACCCGGGAGTGAGTTACAGGCTGGAATCCAATCGAGGGGTTCAGGGGGGTTTATATATCGAATAACAGATACCCGGGAGTGAGTTACAGACTGGAATCTAATCCAGGGGTTCAGTGGGGTTTATATATAGAATAACAGATACCCGGGAGTGAGTTACACACTGGAATCTAATCGAGGGATTCGGGGGGGTTTATATATAGAATAACAGATACCCGGGAGTGAGTTACAGGCTGGAATCTAATCGAGGGGTTCGGGGGGTTTATATATAGAATAACAGATACCCGGGAGTGAGTTAGAGGCTGGAATCTAATCGAGGGGTTCGGGGGGGGGTTATATATAGAATAACAGATACCCGGGAGTGAGTTACAGACTGGAATCTAATCGAGGGGTTCGGGGGATTTATATATAGAATAACAGATATCCGGGAGTGAGTTACAGACTGGAATCTAATCGAGGGGTTCGGGGGGGTTTTATATATAGAATAACAGATACCCGGGAGTGAGTTACAGACTGGAATCTAATCGAGGGGTTCGGGGGGGGTTTATATATAGAATAACAGATACCCGGGAGTGAGTTACAGACTGGAATCTAATTGAGGGGTTCGGGGGGTTTATATATAGAATAACAGATACCCGGGAGTGAGTTACAGGCTGGAATCTAATTGAGGGGTTCGGGGAGTTTATATATAGAATAACAGATACCCGGGAGTGAGTTACAGGCTGGAATCCAATCGAGGGGTTCCGGGGGTTTATATATAGAATAACAGATACCCGGGAGTGAGTTACAGGCTGGAATCTAATCGAGGGGTTCGGGGGGTTTATATATAGAATAACAGATACCCGGGAGTGAGTTACAGACTGGAATCTAATCGAGGGGTTCGGGGGGTTTATATATAGAATAACAGATACCCTGGTGTGAGTTACAGGCTGGAAACTAATCGAGGGGTTCGGGGGGTTTATATATAGAATAACAGATACCCGGGAGTGAGTTACAGACTGGAATCTAATCGAGGGGTTCGGGGGGGTTTATATATAGAATAACAGATACCCGGGAGTGAGTTACAGACTGGAATCTAATCGAGCGGTTCGGGGGGGTTTATATATAGAATAACAGATACCCGGGAGTGAGTTACAGACTGGAATCTAATCGAGGGGTTCGGGGGGTTTATATATAGAATAACAGATACCCGGGAGTGAGTTACAGGCTAGAATCTAATCGAGGGGTTCGGGGGGGGGTTTATATATAGAATAACAGATACCCGGGAGTGAGTTACAGGCTAGAATCTAATCGAGGGGTTCGGGGGGTTTATATATAGAATAACAGATACCCGGGAGTGAGTTACACACTGGAATCTAATCGAGGGGTTCGGGGGGTTTATATATAGAATAACAGATACCCGGGAGTGAGTTACAGACTGGAATCTAATCGAGGGGTTCGGTGGGGGGGTTTATATATAGAATAACAGATACCCGGGAGTGAGTTACAGGCTAGAATCTAATCGAGGGGTTCGGGGGGGGGTTTATATATAGAATAACAGATACCCGGGAGTGAGTTACAGGCTAGAATCTAATCGAGGGGTTCGGGGGGTTTATATATAGAATAACAGATACCCGGGAGTGAGTTACACACTGGAATCTAATCGAGGGGTTCGGGGGGTTTATATATAGAATAACAGATACCCGTGAGTGAGTTACAGACTGGAATCTAATCGAGGGGTTCGGTGGGGGGGTTTATATATAGAATAACAGATACCCTGGGTACATTGAATGCACTCTGCCTTCTTCCAATTCCCTTGGGCCCATTGAGCCACGTGGCCTTGATGAAGAAGTTTCAGGTGTCAAATGTCATCTGGCTAAAGGGGAAGGGGTCTCACAGCCCTAGGCGGTTCCTGCAGAGAGACGCATGCGCATTTTACAGCGGGAGGCAGTCGATGGCCATCGGGACTTTCAATATTTCCCTCTCTAAAGCGCAGCGAGACTACTTTTCGACCCCTCCCTCGGTCTCACTCACCCCTCTGAGGCAGAAGGTCGAGGGTTCGAGCCCCCACTCCAGAGACTTGAGCCCCGTAATCCAGGCCCCGACACTCCCCCCCGGTGCTGGTACTGAGGGAGCGCCGCACTGTCGGGATGAGACGTTAAACTGAGGCCCCCGTCTGCCCTCTCAGGTGGGACGTAAAAGATCCCACGGCCGCTATTGGAAGAAGAGCAGGGGCGGGGGGGAGGGGTAGTTCTGCCCGGGGTCCTGAGGCCGATATTTATCCCTCAACCAACATCACTAAAAAACAGATGATCTGGTCATTTATCACTTTGCTGTTTGTGGGATCTTGCTGTGCGCAAATTGGCTGCCGCGTTTCCCACATTACAACAGTGACCGCACTTCAAAAAAAAAGTACTTCATTGGCTGTGAAACGCTTTGGGACGTCCTGAGGTGGTGAAAGGGGCCTGAGAAATGGGAGTCTGTTCTTTCTCCCTGGTCAGCACTGCACCAGGTACACAGACCGAGTCACCAGATGGAGTTCACTTGTGGACAGTGATCCTTCCGAGGGCTGCCAGGGTATATTAAGCAGCGGGAGGTCGGTGACATTCCCCATCTCTGTGAGAGAGCGTGAGAGTGACAGAGAGAAAGAGAGAGAGAAGAGAGAAAGAGCGAAAGAAAGAGAGAAACAAAGGGAGAAAGAGAGAGAGAGAAAGAGAGAAAGAAAGAGAGAGAAACAAAGGGAGAAAGAGAGAAAGAAAGAAAGAAAAACAAAGGGAGAAAGAGAGAGAAAGAGAGAAAGAAAGAGAGAGAAACAAAGGGAGTAAGAGAGAAAGAAAGAAAGAGAAACAAAGGGAGAAAGAGAGAGAGAGAGAGAAAGAAAGAGAGAGAAACAAAGGGAGAAAGAGAGAGAGAGAAACAAAGGGAGAAAGAGAGAGAGAGAAAGAGAGAAAGAAAGAGAGAGAAACAAAGGGAGAAAGAGAGAAAGAAAGAAAGAAAAACAAAGGGAGAAAGAGAGAGAGAGAAACAGAGAAAGAAAGAGAGAGAAACAAAGGGAGTAAGAGAGAAAGAAAGAAAGAAAAACAAAGGGAGAAAGAGAGAGAGAGAAAGAGAGAAAGAAAGAGAGAGAAACAAAGGGAGTAAGAGAGAAAGAAAGAAAGAAAAACAAAGGGAGAAAGAGAGAAAGAAAGAAAGAAAAACAAAGGGAGAAAGAGAGAGAGAGAAAGAGAGAAAGAAAGAGAGAGAAACAAAGGGAGTAAGAGAGAAAGAGAGAGAGAGAAACAAAGGGAGAAAGAGAGAGAGAGAAAGAGAGAAAGAAAGAGAGAGAAACAAAGGGAGAAAGAGAGAGAGAAACAAAGGGAGAAAGAAAGTGAGAAAGAGATAGAGAGAAAGAAAGTGAGAGAGAGAGAGAGAAAGTGAGAAAGAGAAAGAGAGAGACAGGGAGAAAGAGAGAAAGAAAGAGAGACTCACTCTCATTGCACTCAGCGTCTGAAAGACCCAGAAGTGAGGAAGGAACTTGAAATCCAGATCAAAGAACACCAACACCCTGCATTTACCCAGTCCCTTTACCGCAGTAAAACGTCCCCAAGGTCCTTCCCAGGAGCGTAAATCAGACTAAATTTGACACCGAGCCCCGTGAGGAGATATTAGGACAGGTGACCAAAAGCTTGGTCAAAGAGGGAGGTTTTAAGGAGCGTCTTAAAGGAGGAGAGAGAGAGGCGGAGAGGTTTAGGGAGGGAACTCCAGAGCTTAGGCCCGAGGCACGGCCGCCAATGGTGGAGCGATGGGAATCGGGGGCTGACCCAAGTCGGGAGGGTCCCCAGAGGGGACGTCCGACAGAGTTGCGACCTGGGTTGCGAGGGGGGGGAAGGTGGGTGATGGGGAAGAGGGGGGAGCGGAGGGCTCTTAAGCAGGCGAGACCCTTGATCGCAGCCCCGGTGTTTGGCTGGGGCAGGCGAGCAGGGGGAGGGGTGCGTTCTCAGCCCTCTGTGAGAGGGTGTTTGTTTCAGTGGATTGGAGAGGGAGGGAACGCAAAGCCCACTCGGAAGCGCCAGCCTTTCAAGGATGTTCAGCGACCTTGCTCTGCTTCCAAAATGTCCCACCTGGGATCTTGCCTCCCATTCCAATCGCTGCAAAACACCTCCTCTGCAGCCCGTCGCAGTCGCGTGCGTGAGGGGAAGGGGGTTGGTGGTCCTGGTACCGATTAACCCTTGGAGGGCTGAATAGTAATAAAGGGCAGTGGGTTATCGCCACTGTGCGATGGATATCAATGTTCCAATAACAGCCTCTTGTCCAACTCCCCCCTTTCCCACCAACTCCCATCGCTCCACCATTGGCGGCCGTGCCTCGGCCCTAAGCTCTGGAATTCCCTCCCTAAACCTCTCCGCCTCTCTCCCTCCTCCTTTAAGACGCTCCTTAAAACCTCCCTCTTTGACCGAGCTTTTGGTCGCCTGTCCCAATATCTCCTTACGGGGCTCGGTGTCTGATTCACGCTCCTGCAAAGGGCCTTGGGGACAATTTACTACATTAAAGGGGATATACAAATGCAGGTTGTTATTGAATAAAAGATGGAACTGGCATTTCTACAGCGGCTTTCACTGCCTCAGGACGTCCCAAAGCGTTTCACAGCCAACGGAGTACTTTTATCGATGTGTGCTCACTGTTGTAATGTAGGAAATGCGGCAGCCAATTTACACACAGCAAGATCCCACCAACAGCCATGTGATAACGCCCCAGATCATCTGTTTTTTTTTTAAGTGATGATGGTCGAGGGATAAATATCGGCCCCAGGACCCCGGGGAGGACTCCCCCTCTCCCCCTGCTCTTCTTCCAATAGCGGCCGTGGGATCTTTTGCGTCCCGCCCGAGAGGGGCAGACGGGGGCCTCGGTTTAACGTCTCATCCCGAAAGACGGCCCCTCCGACAGTGCGGCGCTCCCTCGGTACCGGCATCGGGCGGGGGGAGTGTCGGGGCCTGGATTACGGGGCTCGAGTCTCGGGAGCTCGAACCCCCGAGCTTCTGACTCCGAGGCACGAGTGAGACACAGCAGCCCTCTCCCCTCCCCTTGGGCTTGCTCATCGCCTAGTCAGCTCACTTTCGATTTGCCCAGAAACCTCCCACTTGCCGGTGTGTGCAGTCTGAATTCTGTGGGTCGGGAGACTTGGAAAGAGTCGAAATGTAAATCGGAAGCCAGGAATCTGCCAGTACCAGCGGCTGGGGATAGAGGCAGATTTCCGGGAACAGGGACGGAAGTATCCAAGGCCCTCCGAGAGAGAGAGAGAGAGATAGAGTGTGTGTGTGCACTCCATACTGGGGTAAACAGAGCCTTTCCCAGTGTGGGTTAAGGGAAGTGGGGGGTGTCCCCACAGGGGGAGAGTGTGGACTCTGTATCGAGATGGGTTTCTACATGTGTCAGACACCCAGCTGACCAAAATGGTTGCACCCAGGCCACCCACAGAGGTAAAAGTCTGGGGACATTCCTGCCTTAAATGCAATCAGGCTGCTGCCGTCACTAAGCTAGTTTTGCAGAGTTACCGATATCAGTTGCATTCAAGTCGATAAGCTTTATGTAATACTCTTAATCAAACTATGTGACCCCAGTGTTATACAGTGAGAGACCCGGACCCCCCAGTACTGTACCCCAGTGTTATACAGTGACAGACCTGGACCCCCCAGTACTGTCCCCCAGTGTTATACAGTGACAGACCCGGACCCCCCAGTACTGTACCCCAGTGTTATACAGTGAGAGACCTGGACCCACCAGTACTGTACCCCAGTGTTATACAGTGACAGACCTGGACCCCCCAGTACTGTACCCCAGTGTTATACAGAGACAGACCTGGACCCACCAGTACTGTACCCCAGTGTTATACAGTGACAGACCTGGACCCCCCAGTACTGTACCCCAGTGTTATACAGTGAGAGACCTGGACCCACCAGTACTGTACCCCAGTGTTATACAGTGACAGACCTGTACCCCAGTGTTATACAGTGAGAGACCTGTACCCACCAGTACTGTACCCCAGTGTTATACAGTGACAGACCTGGACCCCCCAGTACTGTACCCCAGTGTTATACAGAGACAGACCTGGACCCACCAGTACTGTACCCCAGTGTTATACAGTGAGAGACCTGGACCCACCAGTACTGTACCCCAGTGTTATACAGTGACAGACCTGGACCCCCCAGTACTGTACCCCAGTGTTATACAGGGACAGACCTGGACCCCCCAGTACTGTACCCCAGTGTTATACAGAGACAGACCTGGACCCCCCAGTACTGTACCCCAGTGTTATACAGAGACAGACCCGGACCCACCAGTACTGTACCCCAGAGAGTTTCAGAAGCCCAGCGCACCGACAGTTAAGCTGCTCTCTGGAAGGTCAGATGAGGCACCCGGGGAAGGTCAGGCGTGATTTTAAGTGAGCCGTTACTAACGAGCCTGGCGTCAGCCGGCATGAATGCTGACGCGACGACCTTTCACCTCAGGCCTCAGGCCTGAGGCCTGCACGGTGCATTAGGAAAATTGGGCCAAGTTATTTAATTCGGGACGGGTCAACTTTCTCACAGGAACCCAGCGTTACTTTCTCCGACCTTTCGGCAGGCAGCAGCTGTTTAAGTAAAGATGGAATCCCAGGAGGGGGCCGTTACCTCAGTACTTCACTTTCCGCTCTGAGGCGTAACTGAGATCAGTCGTGCCATGACTGAACACGCTGTTAGCAACTACAATCTTCTCCCTTGCTCTCCCGGCTCCCGGCTGGGGGCGCAGGTTCCGCGGGCTCTGGTGGCGCCCCCATCCGCTCACTTCTGCGGCCATTTCCGCGGCTATTCGACTGCGGAGTGCCTTGGGGCGTCTCACTACGTTAAGGGCGCTCTCTTAATGCAAGTTGTTGGTCCAATGGGGTAGTCGGAAAAAGGCTAACGCTGGCTTCCAAGCCTCGAAGGTCGTGCTGGTGACTGCTGCCGAGGCCTCTTTAGTGGCGCTTTTTGTTCCGTGAATGAGGGCGTTAATTGCGTGGGCGGCTTATATGGAACGCTCGACGGAATCTAGCATGTTAACTTGGGTATTAACCCCTTCTGCGAGGGCGCCAAGGGTACGGGGATCGGGCGGGAAAGTGGAGTTGAGGTCGAAGATCAGCCATGATCTGATTGAATGGCGGACGAGGGGCCGAATGGCCTACTCCTGCTCCTATTTCTTATGATGCCAGACTGTACAACCCCCTCCTTTCGCATAACTTCTTGGAATTTAGTTCGCAGGACGTTAAGGCCGCCTGTCGTGCTCTCAATATTCAATCTATTAATTCCGACCATGCCTCCCACCACTGCCAAGACTCCGTCCTGTGTAAGGCCCCGTACAGATGGGATAAATGGCCAGATCATCTGTGTTTTTTTTAAAGTGAGGTTGGTTGAGAGATAACCGGGGAGAGAAAGAGAGAGGGAATGGGAGAGAAAGAGAGAGGGAATGGGAGAGAAAGAGAGAGGGAATGGGAGAGAAAGAGAGAGGGAATGGGAGAGAAAGAGAGATGGAATGAGAGAGAAAGAGAGAGGGAAAGAGAGAGAAAGAGAGAGGGAATGGGAGAGAAAGAGAGAGGGAATGGGAGAGAAAGAGATAGGGAATGGGAGAGAAAGAGAGAGGGAATGGGAGAGAAAGAGAGAGGGAATGAGAGAGAGAGGGAATGGGAGAGAAAGAGAGAGGGAATGGGAGAGAAAGAGAGAGGGAATGGGAGAGAAAGAGAGAGGGAATGGGAGAGAAAGAGAGAGGGGATGGGAGAGAAAGAGAGAGGGAATGGGAGAGAAAGAGAGAGGGAATGGGAGAGAAAGAGAGAGGGAATGGGAGAGAAAGAGAGAGGGAATGGGAGAGAAAGAGAGAGGGAATGGGAGGTAAAGAGAGAGGGAATGGGAGAGAAAGAGTAAGAGGGAATGAGAGAGAGAGGGAATGGGAGAGAAAGAGAGAGGGAATGAGAGAGAAAGAGTAAGAGGGAATGAGAGAGAGAGGGAATGGGAGAGAAAGAGAGAGGGAATGAGAGAGAAAGAGAGAGGGAATGGGAGAGAAAGAGAGAGGGAATGGGAGAGAAAGAGAGAGGGAATGGGAGAGAAAGAGAGAGGGAATGGGAGAGAAAGAGAGAGGGAATGGGAGAGAAAGAGAGATGGAATGAGAGAGAAAGAGAGAGGGAAAGAGAGAGAAAGAGAGAGGGAATGGGAGAGAAAGAGAGAGGGAATGGGAGAGAAAGAGATAGGGAATGGGAGAGAAAGAGAGAGGGAATGGGAGAGAAAGAGAGAGGGAATGAGAGAGAGAGGGAATGGGAGAGAAAGAGAGAGGGAATGGGAGAGAAAGAGAGAGGGAATGGGAGAGAAAGAGAGAGGGAATGGGAGAGAAAGAGAGAGGGAATGGGAGAGAAAGAGAGAGGGAATGGGAGAGAAAGAGAGAGGGGATGGGAGAGAAAGAGAGAGGGAATGGGAGAGAAAGAGAGAGGGAATGGGAGAGAAAGAGAGAGGGAATGGGAGAGAAAGAGAGAGGGAATGGGAGGTAAAGAGAGAGGGAATGGGAGAGAAAGAGTAAGAGGGAATGAGAGAGAGAGGGAATGGGAGAGAAAGAGAGAGGGAATGAGAGAGAAAGAGTAAGAGGGAATGAGAGAGAGAGGGAATGGGAGAGAAGAGAGAGGGAATGAGAGAGAAAGAGAGAGGGAATGGGAGAGAAAGAGAGAGGGAATGGGAGAGAACGAGAGAGGGAATGGGAGAGAAAGAGAGAGGGAATGGGAGAGAAAGAGAGAGGGAATGGGAGAGAAGAGAGAGGGAATGAGAGAGAGAAGGAATGGGAAAGAAAGAGAGAGGGAATGAGAGAGAAAGAGAGAGGGAATGAGAGAGAAAGAGAGAGGGAATGGGAGAGAAAGAGTAAGAGGGAATGAGAGAGAGAGGGAATGGAGAGAAAGAGAGAGGGAATGGGAGAGAAAGAGAGAGGGAATGGGAGAGAAAGAGAGAGGGAATGAGAGAGAGAGAGGGAATGAGAGAGAGAGAGGGAATGGGAGAGAAAGGGAATGGGAGAGAAAGAGAGAGGGAATGAGGAAAGAGAGATTGAGATTGCAGCCTGTGGGCTGTTGCTGATGAGCCACTGTCCTCCCCTCCCCCCTCCCCCTCCCCACCTCTCACCCCTCCTCTCCCTCCCCTCCCCCTCTCCTTTCGCTCTCCCCTCTCCTCCTCCCCACCCCTCCCCTACTCCCCTCTCCTTTCCCTCTCCCCTCCCCTCCTGCCCACCCCTCCCCTCCTGCCCACCGCTCCCCTCCTCCCCACCCCTCCCCTCTCCCCTCTCCCCACCCCTCCCCTCCTCTGCTCCACTCCCCACCCCTCCCCCTCCTCTCCCTCCCCTCCCCTCACCCCTCCCCCTTTCCTCTCCCCTCCCCCTCTCCTTTCCCTCTCCCCTCCCCTCCTCCCCACCCCGCCCTCCTCCCCACCCCTCTCCCCTCCTCCTCCCCACCCATCCCCCTCTCCTTCCCCCTCCTCTCCCCTCCCCTCCTCTCCCCCTCACCCCCCCTCCTCTCCCCCTCACCCCCTCACCTCTCCCTAGGTGTGAACACTCTCACACTTTTCTCTCACACCGCAGCTGCAGGCAGACCCCTGGGAAAGGTTCCCTTTTGTACCATCGATAAATGTGCGGCTGATGAATAAATATGTGTGTTTTTGTGTCCCAGCATTCCCATTATCCTTCGCGGAGACTCCGGGGACAGGCTGACATCTCGGAGATGTCAGGGTGGGCGTTTTGTACCTCGTGCCTGAATGTTAACAGCTCCCTGTGCTATGACCACAATTTCTCTGCATATTCGAGCAGGGTCTCCGCAACTAGCATCTCACACTCTCTGTCTCTCTCTCTCACCATCTCTCTCTCTCGCTCTCTCTCTCTGTCTCTCTCTCACCGTCTCTCTGTCTCTCTCTTTCTATCACCGTCTCTCTCACCGTCTCTCTCTCTCTCTCTCACCGTCTCTCGCTCTCTCTCTCTGTCTCTCTCTCTCTTACCGTCTCTCTCTCGCTCTCTCTCTCTGTCTCTCTCTCACCGTCTCTCTGTCTCTCTCTTTCTATCACCGTCTCTCTTACTGTCTCTCTCTCTCTCTCACCGTCTCTCTCTCTCTTTCTATCACCGTCTCTCTTACTGTCTCTCTCTCTCTCTCACCGTCTCTCTCTCTCTCTCACCGTCTCTCTGTCGCTCTCTTTCTCTCACCGTCTCTCTTAACATCTCTCTCTCTCACCGTCTCTCTCTCTCTCTCTCACCGTATCTCTCTCTCTCACCGTCTCTCTCTCTCTCTCACCGTCTCTCTGTCGCTCTCTTCTCTCACCGTCTCTCTTAACATCTCTCTCTCTCACCGTCTCTCTCTCTCTCTCTCACCGTATCTCTCTCTCTCACCGTCTCTCTCTCTCTCACCGTCTCTCTCTCTCTCACCGTCTCTCTCTCTCACCATCTCTCTCTCTCACCATCTCTCTCTCTCACCATCTCTCTCTCTCACCATCTCTCTCTCTCACCATCTCTCTCTCTCACCATCTCTCTCTCTCACCATCTCTCTCTCTCACCATCTCTCTCTCTCACCATCTCTCTCTCTCACCATCTCTCTCTCTCACCATCTCTCTCTCTCACCATCTCTCTCTCTCTCACCATCTCTCTCTCTCTCACCGTCTCTCTCTCTCACCGTCTCTCTCTCTCACCGTCTCTCTCTCTCACCGTCTCTCTCTCTCACCGTCTCTCTCTCTCACCGTCTCTCTCTCTCACCGTCTCTCTCTCTCTCTCTCACCGTCTCTCTCTCTATCTTTCTCTCACCGTCTCACTTACTGTCTCTCTCTCTCTCTCACCGTCTCTCTCTCTCTCTCTTTCTATCACCGTCTCTCTTACTGTCTCTCTCTCTCACCGTCTCTCTCTCTCACCGTCTCTCTCTCTCACCGTCTCTCTTACTGTCTCTCTCTCTCTCTCACCGTCTCTCTCACCGTCTCTCTCTCTCTCTCTTTCTATCACCGTCTCTCTTACTGTCTCTCTCTCTCACCGTCTCTCTCTCTCACCGTCTCTCTTACTGTCTCTCTCTCTCTCTCACCGTCTCTCTCACCGTCTCTCTGTCGCTCTCTTTCTATCACCCGTCTCTCTCTCTCTCACCGTCTCTCTCTCTCTCTCTTTCTCTCACCGTCTCTCTTACTGTCTCTCTCTCTCTCTCACCGTCTCTCTCCCACCGTCCTCTCTCTCTCTCTCCATTTCTCTCTCTCTCTCTCTCTCTCTGACTCTCTGTCTCTCTCTCTCTCTCTCTCCGTCTCTCTCTCTCTCTCTCCGTCTCTCTCTATCTATCTCTGTCTCTCTCTCTCTCCATTTCTCTCCCTCTCTCTCTCTCTCTGACTCTCTGTCTCTCTCTCTCTCTCCGTCTCTCTCTATCTATCTCTGCCTCTCTCTCTCTCGCAGACTTTTGTCTGCTTCCTGTCTGCTCCCCTCTCGCGATTCCCAATTTCTGCGGACAACTTTTCCCGCGCCAGTAAGGAAAATCTTCCAAGGTTGGCCTTATGTGTCTCTCTCTCTCCCTGCCGCCCACCCACCCCTCTGCCCAGTTCTCTCCCCCCTCTCCGACTCTCACTGGCGTTCAGTGGCGCTTAATCCTCACCGAGCATTCATTCTCCGCCCACCCACCACCTGCGAGCCGGGACAGTTGGCTATTCGACTGTGGAGGGAGGCACGGCAGATTTTCCTCCCCCAGCGATCGCTAGTCAGTCTCGCCGCTTTGGGTGGGAGGGGGAACGGTGGGGTCGGGGGGAGAGGGATGGACACGAGCCAAGATGCCAACTTGCTGATCGCTGGGGTCGGGGGGGGCGCGGAGGCCAGGCTGGGCTGCGATTCACCCCACGATCGAGCAGCGCGCGAAGGAGGAGGAGGCCGGGCACCGGGGAGGGAGAAGGAAAAAGGAAAAATTGAAGGGGAACCACAGGTAGCTAACACCTGGGTGGGGGCTGTCGAGTAAACGCTATTAATTGTTACCAGGACGGGTAACATCGGTGAAAGGGGGACATTTTTCTTAACCCGTGCGTTAGAAAGAAAGATGACAAGGCTAGCACGGAGGCGGATCGCTCCCCCCGCTGTCTGGGCCTCTCCATTATTGACGCCGGTCAGTCAATCCTGAGAGAGGCTTTTTGCAGGAGCTAGGCCCGGTTGCCATGGGCACCGTAACCAAAGCTACCGACTCCCGTCTCTCCTTCAGTGGACTGCTTTCTTTCGCCTCTCCTCATAATCCTCCAGCAACCAATTATGGAGGAGTGAGTGAGTGAGGAGGCGGGGGGGGGGTGGTGGTCCCCACTGCGTTTTGTCCTCAAGACCCTCCATTAGTCCCAACATGGTTTTAATCGTCAAGAGACCCAGATCGA